>NC_041008.1:34337046-34493862 GCF_004193775.1 Glycine soja
AGATTAAGAGTTGGAGAAAACTTGGAGTTATTAACTTTTACCAATTGGTCACATTGACATATACGAGTATTATATAAGAATTTGACAGTTTGAGTTCTGAGGCAAATAATTTTTTTTATCAATATTCTTTATTTAAATTTTAGCCCACATGTTTAGTTATGTTGCCTGTAAATTTTGGAGAAGCAAACTAGATATTGATTTGCCAAAATGTATTTTCACCACAATGACTATTGTCACGAAACAACATTCTTTTTTTTCCTATTAATACTCAATAATTTATAAGAAAATTTTTCTTATGGCTAGTGATTATTATTATAGACTATCATCTAATAATTAGCATAATTTAATTTGATTTAGTGATTTTTTGGAACATAATTAAAGTTTCAGCTCAGAGTTGTTGATGATATTTAATGAATATTCAAGAATGAATTTGTCATTTTACCTGTGGGGTTCTCCCCTTTATACAGTGACCTTACTAGGCTTGGGGTGTATGGGCCTGGGGTCTATGGTTCTGCATTTTCTGATTACCGGTTAGGTAATACGCCCCTTTGGTAAACAGGTTTTGAGAAAAATCCATGTGCTACTCAGTTTTTGAAAAAACTTTTTCATACTTATCTTGATTAAGTCTTCTCTTGATTCTTGAATCTTGAGTCTTGAATCTTGATCTTGATTCTTGGAAGCTTGAACCTTGAATCTTGATTCTTGATTCTTGAAATCAAATTTCCTCTTGAACCTTGAAATGTTCTTGATTCAATCTTGAACATCTTGAACTCATTCTTTGATTCTTGAGATCATCATCTTTGTTATCATGAAGTGTTCTTAACCTATGAGCTTTTTGTCATCACCTTTGTTATCATCAAAACTTCTTTGAATCAATCTTGATTCATCATGAAGCTTGCTTCTACATTTTTGACAATATCATTCAGCTCAAAAAGGGAGCAAAGGATGCAATTATCATTCAAGGTAAGTTGTTTGGTCAAAAGAGCTTGTGTATGTACAATCATGGCCTTCATCATATCCTCATTTATACATTTCATTCTAAAATTCAGAGATTCATGCAAAGATTATTACTCACAGCTAGTCGTTCACTCACAGTTTAAGGTCACACTCTCATCGGTTTTGGTTCAAGCTTTTCTTTCACAATCAATTTGTCTACTAACTAACAATTCTAATTGCATGTTCACATTCTTGTTCTTTCTTTGTCTAACATACACACTTGCTCAAACTCATGATAAGAAACACAAACTTCATCACAATCATGCATTCAATTCAAAATAAAAGCATACAACCATTTGTCACAAAAAGATATAAGTGTTTCACTGCTATACCATTAAAAAACTAAGTTAAACTGTTCAAAATGCTTCAGGATAAGAAAACTAACGACCCATAAATAAACCTAGCAGTGTACATAAATATAAAGGAAATATTGTATGAAAACCATAATTATAATGATAACCCAAAAAGCAAAAAGTGACATCAAGAATCAACAAGTCAAAAGTGTTTAAACTGGGGAATCGGTGAGAGCAACAGCTTCTCCAGATGATGAATCAAAAAGATCAGAAATTCCTCCAATAGGGGAAACAGAGGGGTCAGCTATTTCTGCAGCTGGTGAATTAGGAGGAGCAGCTGCTTCATCTGATGATGCGTCAGAAATGACAATCAGAGGAGGAGATGGGGGAACTGCTTCAAGCTCAGGCGAAGAAGGTGGATTCACCATTGGAGATTATGGGTTAGCTGGCTCTGGATTGACCTGCACAGGTGTGGACTCAGGCAGAGCAGCCTCGTTGGGTCTCAACAATGGAAGTTGAGCTTTAGGCCAGGCTACTTGCTCAAGAAAATGCTCCATAGATAAGATTGGCCTATTGTGAGCCAACTCTTGCAGGTTGTGCATGATAATAAACTGTCCTCGGAATAAGCTTTGTAGCATAGGAACTAAAGTTAGTGAGCTTTGGACATCCTGTCCTATAGTTACTGATGGAGGAGCTGGAGTGGATGACGAAGGCATGTCCTCTATTCTAGCTCTTTTTTTTGGTTCCATTTGTACCTAAAAAGAACTCAAAATTCCTTAGACCAAAATCATTCAAGTTAAACAACAACAATAAAGGCTAAAATTAACAATAGGCGCTTAGCGGGATATAGCTCACTCAGCGCACCCTGAGAAACATAACATGTCAGCTTAGCTGAAGCTAAGCTCGCTTAGCCTAAAAGTTGATGTGATGAAATGCGCTTAGCTCAGGTAAACTCAGCTTAGCGCAAGGCTTACAACACAGAATTTGGTTGAGTTAACTGGGCTTAGCGATTCAGCCTCGCTTAGCCACAGGTAGTTCAGCAAGAGGATGAGTGTTCATCCTCAAAAGATGAACTCGCTTAACGCGATAAGTGCGCTTAGCGATTTTTTCAGAGAAACACTTACATATAATAAGTATTGATGAACTTGCTTAGCGCAGCATGCTCGTTTAGCGAGTTCATCGCGTTTTCCAGAAAACGCAGAAAACGCAGTTCGTTTTCTTGCACTATTCAAGCCTCTAAAAGGCATATCAAGCATGCAATGTGTGCGTCATACTCAATTCAGTATATAAGCATGTATAGCCCTAATCTTAAACTAATTCTAACAAAACATAAAAACCCTAAAAATCTAAAGCTACAATTAAAGTCTTCTATCCTAAAGTTAAGACAAGAAAAAGAGAAAAAGAATCAAGGAACTTACTTGGATGGTGTATGATTGATGCTTCAAAGTCGAAAATGCACAAAGAAAGCACAGACGCAAAATGTGCAAATTTTTTGAGAGAGAGAATGCAGAGAGGAGGTTTCTAGAATCTGGCTAATGTGAGTGTAACTGCTGTTACACTCACTTAAGCAGTTTTTTGATACTTCTGCTTAGCGGACCGCTGCATTAAGCGAGCAAGAGAGACATTTGGTTTCTCAACAAGGCTGGCTTAGCAGACCCGTGCGCTTAGCCGACGTTTCAAATTCAAAATCAGTTTTTTTTAACAGAGACTTGGCTTAGCACGAGGTTGAGTCCGCTTAGCGAGGTCTGTAGATCAGAAAAGCTGTAACTCTCGCTAAGCCTGGCTCTGGCCAGCTTAGCTAAAATGATGCATCTTAAGTACAGAGGAACATGCACTTAGCAAAGAGGGACTCGCTTAACACTCACATTGCTGGAATGAATCTCGTTTAGCTGCCATGACTGGCGCTTAGCATCATGGACCTCAATTATGGCCGTAAGGAATTGCACTTGGTGACAATAGGTCACGCTCAGCCACAGATAAGTTGTCGTTTAGCGATCACGCTGAAGCTTAGTTGAATTCAGATCAAATTGAAGTTAGCTTAGCTTAACCTTGGCCAGCTTAGCAGACCAAATCAGCCTCAGATGCAAGGGTTGGGCGCTAAGCGCTTGAGACTCGCAGCTTAGCGCATGAACAGAGATGCGCTTAGCGCGAGGCTTGCGCTTAGCGAAAGGACTGTTTTTTAGAAAATATTTTTCTAAGTTATTTTTCAGTCCTTTTTTCAAGAAATTGAAACCCTTATGTTAAGCATTCAAAGATTGGTTGATATACTCCTATGTACAGATTATATAGCAAGTTCCAAATGATTTAATTGCATGAAAAAAACAAAGATAATAGAAATTAAAACTAGGTTGCCTCCCAAGAAGCGCTTCTTTAACGTCATTAGCTTGACGCTTTTACCTCACTGGGTGATCTTATGTTTTGGTTCCTACTTTCAGAACCTCTTAACCTCCTTCCATTACCTATAAGCAAACATTGTGTTCTAGAGTAGGCTTGTCTTCAACAAACAAATCAAAATCAATTTTCTGATCTTCAAAACCTAGCTCCAGCTTCCTATTCCCCATATCAACTATGCAGCTTGTGGTCAACATGAATGGCCTTCCCAATATTATAAGGATGTCAGTATCTTCAGAGATATCCATTACCACAAAGTCTGCCGGGAAGATAAAATTTTTTACTCTGACCAAAACATCTTCAATTACTCCATATGGTCTGGTAATGGAGCGGTCAGCTAATTGTAAAGTCATTTGAGTGGGCATTATTTCCAACTCTCCCAATCTTCTGCACATGGATAGTGGCATCAAATTGATACTGGCTCCCAGGTCAATAAGAGCTTTTCCCACATTGACTTCCCCAATTGAACAAGGAATGGTTACACCCCCAGGATCTTTATGCTTGGGTGGAAGGATCTTCTAGATCACAGCACTGTAATTTCCTTCCACTATGATGTTTTCCTGATGAATATATTTATGCTTCCTTGTTAACATATCTTTCAAAAATTTAGAGTAGAGTGGCATCTGCTGCAAAGCTTCTCCGAAGGGCATGGTTATTTCCAATTTCTTGAAAATATCTAAAAATCTCGCCAGATGACGATCTTTTTCTTTCTTGGAAGGTACCACAGGGTAAGGTACTTCCACACCTTCATCCACATCTTTTTCACTCCTACTCTTCTTTGTATTCTTATTATTTTTTTCTTCTTTTTCATTTTTTTCATTTTCTATTTCTTTTTCTTTTTCTTGGTCCTTCAATTCATTATTCTTGACCATTATTTGTTCCTCTTTTTCTTGATTACTTTCACCTATCACCTCATTTTTCCTGCCATTAGTACTTTTCTTGTCAGTAGTTTTCTTCTCATGCACAACATTATCCTCATCCTCAACCTCCACAAACCTTTTACTCCTTGTCATCATAGTTTTGCATTCCTCAGGATTTTGTTCTGTATTTGCCACAAAACTGTTGGATGACTTGTCAGCTATCTGCTTGGCCAGTTGTCCCACCTGGACTTCAAGGTTCTTCAGTGCTAACTCAGTCCTTTTATGATTTGACATTGTACCTGCATAAACTGAGTCAAGGTCTCCTCCAGCTTACTAGTTCTCTGGAATATGTTAGGTCCTTGTTGGATTGTCCTGTTTGAAGGCCTACTCTGGTCTTTGTTGAACTGATTGCCACGATGTGTCCTCCACTGTCCTTGTTGATTATATGGACCCTGCTGGAAGCCTGAAAATCCTCCTTGAGTATACCCTTGTCGCTGTTGATTTCCCATATAATGAATTTCTTGAGTGTTTTCTTCAGTGGGAGTACATTGGCCTGTTTCATGAGCCTCACCATAGATGGTACAACCTGTAACCTGCAAAATAGAAGAGTGTGTAGGTTGACCCAAAGACAACTTAGTTGGCCGCTTACCAAGTGTTTCTATTAAATTTTTTAATTGCTTAGAAAGCAACTTGTTCTGTGCCAATAACGCATCATGTGATAAAAGCTCTATCAAGCTTTTCTTCGTGGGTTGGTGGGTTCTGTCTCGTAGAATGGCATGATCACTAGCTGACATGTTCTCTATTAGCTCTATTGCTTCTTCCGGGGTCTTTAGTTTTATCTTTCCCCCTGTAGAAGCATCTAACAGTTGCTTGGTTTGTGATCTCAGCCCATCGATAAACATATTCAATTGAATTGGCTTAGAAAACCCATGAGTGGGAGTTTTTCTTAACAAGCCTCTGAATCTCTCCAATGCTTCACTCAAGGATTCATCAGGAAACTGATGAAATGAGGAGATTGCAGCTTTCCCTTCTGTAGTCTTGGACTCTGGGAAGTATTTCTTTAGGAACTTTTCAACAACTTCTTCCCAGGTTTTCAGACTGTTGCCCTTGAATGAGTGGATCCACCTCTTGGCTTCTCCTGCCAATGAGAATGAGAAAAGGCTGAGCCTAATAGCTTCGTCTAGTACACCGGCAATCTTAACAGTGTTACATATTTCAATGAACGTTGCCAAGTGTGCATAGGGGTCTTCATTAGGTAATCCTTGAAATAAGTTCTCCTGTATTAAATGAATTAAGGAATGTGGATAGTTGATGTTGTTAGCTTGCACTTCAAGACGTGCAATGCTGGTGAAAAATTATGGTACTGAACTACTTGAATAATCCTCAAGGGTAATCCTCTGGTCATTCTCTTCTACCATGGTAATGGCTTCAACTAATTGAGTGGCAGATTCCCTTGATGATGATGAATCAGGTGATAATAAGTCAGAGAAATGAGTCTCCTCCTCAAGAATGGATGCAACTGTTCTGTCTTGCAGAAGTTTCCTTCTCCTCTAGGCCTTGTTCCTTCGCAACGTAGCTTCAATTTCTAAGTCCAGAGGAACTAAATTGCCTGTGGGAGATCTATGCATATACAATACTAACAGAACAGCGGTTAGTAGGTATGCATCCTTTAGGCATGCCTGATTGAGATTCATGTATTCCATACACATCCTCCACTTTCCATTTGGTTTCTTAACCATGAACACATTAGAAAGTCAAGTGGGATAGTCAATTTCCCTTGTGAACTAGGTGACCATCAGCTTGGCCACTTCTTGTAGTACTGCCCAACACCTTTCTTCGCCCATCTTTCTTTTTCTTTAGGCAACGAGTTTTGCATCTTTACATATAGCTAACTTATAACAATGAAATCTTGGATTGATCTCAGGCATCTCTATCGCATACCATTCAAATAAGTCAGTGTGCTCCTAAATAACCCGTTGTATTCGACCACGGTCGTCATTGGAGAGTTGGTTTCCCAATTGAGTGACTTGTTCTTCTTTAGGTCCAAGCTAGAAAGTGGATGTCTCCTCTACCATCTTCACCAGTTATCATCATTAGTTCATGAATCAATCTCTAATTCTTCCACCTCTTCGGTTTCCATCCTGGCCTCCACGTAGTGGACAACTTCTGGAGATTCCTCCCTTGCATGAGGTTGTAACCTAAGGCTGACCATGTAGTTTTCTCTAGCCATCCTTTGGTCAACGTACACAGTTATGATGGTCTCATCATTTGATGAGAGCTTCATTGCAAGGTGAAGGGTTGAAACAACTATGCCCAGGGCATTGAGTGAGGGACGACCGAGGAGTATATTGTATGATGTGTAAGCATGTACTATCACGTATATATTTTTAGCCTTTTCTGTAGCGGCCCTTCATGCCCAAACTTTGTGTAAAGCCAGATACAACCCTTCGTCCCTACCTGTTCCCCAGCAAAACTGAACAGTGGGTCATCATGTGGGAGAATTTTAGATTCAGGTATATCCATCTTCTTGAAAATGTTCCAAAACAAGATATCGGTCAAGCTTCCTTGGTCCACAAAGGTCTTCTTAACTGTGTTGTTGGCTATCTCAACACTAATAACCATGGGGTCATCCTGCACTGGATTGATTGCCTTGAAGTCATTTGACATGAAGGTTATGGGTGGCATGTTGGATACTTGGAGTCGAGAGACCATATTTGACTAATCGAACTAGCCGTAGGTGCCTTTTTCCCGTAGAGGTAGTGGCCCCTACACTAGCAAAACCTCCAGTGATGGTGTTTATGACTCGCCTTGGTTAGTCGAGGGGTCTCTCCTCTCTCTCCCTCGAGCGGCTTCGGCTCCTCCACCTTTTTGACTGACCTGCATGTTCTTGGTCCTTCCCTTGACTATATTTTGGTTTGTACAGATTCTTGGGCATGTGTGACTATGGCTTGTGGACGAACTCCTTTAGGTGGCCAAGCTTGATGAGTTCTTCTATCTTGTCTTTTAAGGCACTACATTCCTCCATCGCGTGACCATGATTGCGGTGATACCGACAATGTTTTGAGTAGTTGGCTTTCGGTGGGGTGTTAGCTCTCTTTGGCATGGTCAAAAATGTCTATGGCCAAGGCCTAGTCCATGATATGGGATTTATTGGCAGTAAAGGGAGTGTATTGAGCATAATGCGGTTCTTTGGGTGGTCGATCCCTCCTCTCTTCATCATGAGCCTTGTTAGAGCCAGGCTTATCATTATCTTTTTTGATCGACACGGCTTCCGCCCACACCTAGTTCCTGTACTCGACCAATTCTTCCATCTACATGTACTTAGTTGCTCTCTTTCGTAGCTCATCGAGGTCAGATGCTAGTTTTTTAGCCACTCTACCTTAATGTTGTTATCAAATGATGCATGGCTACTACGAGGTCAAGGTTTCAGATATTCAATGCAACTTTTTTGAAACATTCCATGAAGGTCCACAATGGTTCCCTTTTTTTCTATCGGGTGTTGACAAGGGCCATAGATGTTAGGTGGTGAGGCTGGCTAGTGGCAAACTATGTGCCAAAACGAGCCGCTAGGGTGTCGAACAAATCCACGAAGTTAGGGGTAGCCGCCTGAACCAATGAAGGGCCTGTCTCTTCAGCGACATCAGGAACACACAACAAAGGATTGCATCATCTTTGGTGTATAGGCTTACCTAAGTGATGTACACATCCAGGTGCTCGTCTAGGTCCGTGGTACCATCATATTTCTCAATAGTTAAGTTCTTCCAATTAGAAGGGAGAGTCGCTTCCATAATTTTGGGGACAAAGAGGTTCTTGAACTGTAACAGTTGTCTTCCCAGAGTGTTGAGAGATGGGGGAACAATGCCCGAACATACACTTAAGTTTGTAGCTCTGGGTAAGGCGATTGAGGGTCGACTCGATCTCCCCTCGCTCGGGTGGGTTAGCCTCTGGCTGTCGCAACTTGTGACCTTCCTGTAGATGGGCATTCTCGCGCCAAAAGGCGACAACTTCTTCCACGTGATGCCTCTATATCTTCGGGACCTGAGCTTGTAATCTTCATACTAATGTAGTCAAATCGGTCCTGTACATGTATCTCTTCATTCTGCTGATCGGCTGGTTGCTCCATTGTTGCAGTGCTTGTTCTAGTTCTCATTATTGCCATAATTTCTTGAACTGTAGCAAAATGTTCCTGTAAGAAATGGACTGGACACTTACCCTTATGTCAAAGGGTCTTCTTTGATGTTTCCTTGCCAAAGTCTCTGGTGTGTGAGTTCAAAAGAGCGAGAGGGGGTACCAGCAAAAAGGCACTTCGACACTCAAGTAAAGGTTTGGCTCAGAGCTGTTGATGATATTTAGTGAATATTCAAGAATGAATAAGTCCTCTTACCTAGGGGATTCTCCCAATATATATCGACTTTACTAGGCCTAAGGTCTATGGGTCTGGACATTTTGATTACCAGTTAGGTAATACACCCTTAATCATGTTTAGGTACTTCTAATCAAGCAATTACCCTTAAGCGGATTTATTGGTGATAATCATGGTCGAATGGTACTCGCCACTTGTATATGTTGAAGGTCGAGATGTGTTGTTCAAAATATGTGGGTATATGGCTAAGAGTGTACTTAGTTTGATGCGTCAGGTGTCCTTTTTTCCTAACCGATTTCTTTATCTGATATAATAATAATAATTATTTTTTCATTATAAAATTTATGAAAATTCTTAATTGCATGTGAAATTGATAATTTACATGTATGTGTCTCTCTCTCTCTCTCTCTCTCTCTCTCTATATATATATATATATATATATATATATATATATATATATATATATATCTTTTAAAATATTTAGTTTAATAAGTTATTTACCTTTTTAAAAAGCAATTATATTATTGAAAAATGAAGTCAATTCAACTTGTGTCTATATTAGATAGTGATGCAATCCTACCCCCAAGGGCATTGGATAGAAGACTCCAACAAGATTGGGCCAGAGATGCAAGAGAAGGCCCTAGGGTTCTCATGAGCCTTAGGGTTGATTTTGGGTCCATGGGCTAAGTATGAGTCCACTTATCTTTGTACATATTAGATTGATGTTTCATTATTTTTTGGTCCTTGTATTTAGGGCTCCATAATGTACCCTAGAAATGTAAGATTTTTCAGCCCTTGTATTTTAGGGCACCTAGACTAGTTTTTTGTGTTAGGGGTAGTTTTGTAATTTCACACGCATTAAGTGAATATTTGATGAGTGTGTTGGGAAATAAATTCAATTGAATTGGGAGAAGCCCAATCCAATTAAATTTTAGAGGGGGGGGGGTGAGCATTTGTTTGCTACACCCCATGGCCACATCATATAGTCACACTATGTGCATGTCCTTCATGCTTTACATGTTTCATGACACCTAAGCACACTTAGTGGAGAATCTTGGACTTGATCTTGGATTAGTGGGCTGAACCATTGCTAAAATTAACAAATCATAATTAGTGAAATTTTGGCTCCAAAATTTGGCTCCACAAATTCAATTTCAAATTCAAGTGAAATTTGAATAGAAATTCAAATTTCTCTCCAATTTTGTGTGACACTAAGGTTATAAATAGAGGCCATGTGTGTGCATTTTTTTTAAACTTTGATCATTTGACAATTACACTTCAAAGTTTAGACCTCATTTGAGGAACAAAATTCCGTGCCCCTTCTCTCCCTCTCCCTCTTCACTCATCTTCTCCTACCTTCAAGCTCTTATCCATGGCTTCTTATGGTGGTGAGCTTCTTCTTGACTCATCTTCTCCTTGAAGTGGCATCTCCAATCATCTTTCTCCTTCTCCATTTCACTGCCATTAAACTTCAAGAAGCTAAGGACTCCATTGATGAAGAAGATCCAAGGCCTACAAGCTCCACAAGGAGTTACATCATGTGGTATCAAGAGCATCTTCATCTAGGTGATGTTCTTTTGCTTCCTCTATCTTTTTGTTCGGACAATTCACTTATTTCCTTGTTCTTCATCTTATTCTCCATGTATATCCTCCATTTTCTTGTGTTTTGGTGCTGTTTAGAGTAGATTCAAAAAAATAAACCAATTAAATCTTAGATCTACACTTGTTCTTGCATTTCTATGGTTCAAATTTTATAGATCTACTCTTGAATCATATTTTTGTGTTGACTTTAGGTTCTATCATTTTTCAGGCATAATCTTCTTGTGCTGAACACGGTTTAAATATCTTGGGTCTGTAATACAGGATGATGGGGAAATTGAAGGGGATGTGAATCATCGCATTCAAGCAGGATGGATGAAATGGAGAAAAGCATCGGGGGTGTTATGTGATGCAAAGGTACCGATCAAGCTAAAGGGAAAGTTTTATCGGACTGCGGTAAGACCGGCGATTTTGTACGGAACAGAATGTTGGGCGGTCAAGAGCCAACATGAGAATAAAGTAGGTGTAGCGGAGATGAGGATGTTGCGGTGGATGTGTGGTAAGACTCGATAGGATAAAATTAGAAACGAAGCTATTAGAGAGAGGGTTGGAGTAGCGCCTATTGTAGAGAAGATGGTGGAAAATAGACTTAGGTGGTTTGGGCATGTAGAGAGAAGACCGGTAGACTCTGTAGTGAGGAGAGTAGACCAGATGGAGAGAAGACAAACAATTCGAGGCAGAGGAAGACCCAAAAAGACTATAAGAGAGGTTATCAAAAAGGATCTTGAAATTAATGGTTTGGATAGAAGTATGGTACTTGATAGAACATTATGGCGGAAGTTGATCCATGTAGCCGACCCCACCTAGTGGGATAAGGCGTTGTTGTTGTTGTTGTTGTAATCTTCTTGTGCCGAACCTTTAGATCTAAATTTTCTTCCAAAATATTGATTAAAAAAAACACAAAAATCTAAGTGTAAATTACTTAATCCATGTTGTCTTAGAGTCATGTATAGTCATAATAATTGTCACATTATGTTTTAAGTTTGCGTTGAATTTTTATTTTGTTGATTGAATTCTAGATACATTTTTTCATGTATTCTTGTCATTCTTAGCCTATCTTTTGAATTTTGAGTCTAATTCATGCATGTTATTTAGTTCATAACATGTTCTAAATCAATTTTTATTTTGTTTTCTAAGTTTCCTACATGATGCCTATGATGAAGTTGAGTTGTTGTGCTGAGTTGTGGCTGGATTTGTGAATCAAAATTAGTCTTAAGCTCTCTTGAATTGTGTTATTCAAGATAATTGAGCATAAGCAAACATAAATTGTAACTATCCAAGCCTTAAGCAACATAAACACTACTCTTGATTTCTAGGTTAAAATCACTAGTGCTGGCAGCTTGAACATACGAACTTGTATAAATTACTGAGAATTTTTCACTACCAATTTTGAGTTGAAATATTTACTGAATTTTCTAGACATCTGGAGAAAAATTATAAAAAAAAAACCAAGTTATTTGGATAAAAGGAAAAAATAATAAAAATTACACAAGTTGGCAGAAAATTCAATGTCCAGGAAATATTAGTTCTGAAATTTCAATTTAAAATTAGTGTGAAAACAAGTGCCAAAACTAGAGTTTTCTTGAGTCTTTTTTTTTTGTTCTTTTTACTCTACTCTAGAGTCATTCTAAGTTTCTCTGAGTCCTAGCTTGCTTTTATGTGCTTTTCGTTGCTTTAATTGTTGAATAATCCTTGAAAATTTGTCTTTTTAAAACTCTATTGGTTTATCTTTCATTTCATTTTTTGGTCTTTGGTTATTGCTTGTCTCTTTGTTTCCTTGTTTGTGAGTTGCCATATAGGGAATTGGAAAGGAGGATTGGTGTCATCCCTTGAAGAATTTGAGTCAAGAAGCAAGGGGCCAACCACCTTAAGAGCTATTGGACTAAGAAACACTCCAAATTGAGTGAAACACCAAAGAGAGAATAGCCACCAAAATTGAGGACTTTTTTTTTTGTAATTTTGTAATTGGCAATTTGCTTTGCTTTCAAATTTTGTAACAAAAAGGCCTTTCATTGAAAGTAAGTTGGGAGCCTCTAATAGGTCACCCTACTTCTATTTGTGTGTAATAATTCTTGGCAATTTTTCCTTAGGATAGTGAGTGTTTTGTTGGGAACTTTAAATGAGGTCATCCAAACACTCTTAGGAATCGCCTAGTTTACATTTCTTTCACTTTAATTTGTTGCTTACTTTCATAGCTTATTTTCTTTACTAGTCACACCTAGCTTATCTTGTTATGACATAATACTTTCTTCTTGCTTATCACGCTTATCTTGAGTTCTTTTGGAACCCTAGATTTTACCTTTTTTTCAAACCCCCAACAAGATAGAACCACAACTTAGGAACCAACATGAGTCATCATTCATTTAGTGTTAATGGCGAGGGCACTAGTCATAAGGACCCTTTATCTAGAATCTTAGATGAGTTGAGTTCCCTCAAGTTATGGAAAGAAAAAGGAAAAGAGAGGGTAAAAATAAATCAAGATGAGAAGGAACAAATAAGGGAAGAAGAAAGAAGGAAAATACTAAAAGATTTAAGAAAAGAAAATCATGCCTCCTATAGTAGTCATAACTCTTGCAAGAGCATAAGTGAAGAACTTCGTGACTATTATGAAGGATGACATAGGTCACATCTTAGACCTCACTCCCAAAGGAGAGAAAATGAAAGAAAGCCTTAAGAGGCTAACATTAACCTCCCATACTTCCATGGGAAGGACAATGTAAAGGCTTACTTAGATTATGAAATAAGGGTAGAGCAAAAACTTAAAAAAAAGTCTACTTTAAAATCTCATGGCTCTCACTCTTATCTAAAGAAAGACCAAGGTCTAGGCATCTTAGGGGCAGCACCTTCTAAGCCCAAGGATGATAAGGGGAAGACAATAGAAAAGCAACCCCCTAAGGCTAGTATGCAAGAGAAGACTAGCTCTATAAAGTGCTTTAAATATCTTGGAAGAGGACATATTACCTCTCAATGCCCCACCACGAAACCATGATTATGAAGGGCCAAGACATTTATAGTAGCCAAGATGAGGCTACTACTTCACATTCCTCTAGTGAAAGTGAAGAAGCAAAAGGGAAAGAATCTAGTGAAGAAATCTACCCCCAAGAAGAAGGACAACCTTTAAAGGTTAAGGAGGAGCGTAAGGAGGTATGTGTCTCCTCCAAGAGGTTAGCTAAGAAGGGAAAGTCATTTTACAATAAAGACAAACATTAAAGAAACTTCCTCTCTTAGACAACCTCCACATTTTCTCCTTTGTAAAAAGACACTTGTTAGCATTGCCACACCTTTTGGGCTTGAGTTTATTCCTCAAGTAAAGGAGTTGTTGGATGAGGGTTTAGTTCGCAAGAGCTTAAATCCTTGTGCTTTGTTGGTGCCCAAAATAGGTATTATTAGGCACCAAATCCCTAAAATAGGTGGTATGATGAATGTTTTGAGTGGTGCAACCCTCTTTTGTGAAATCACTCATGCACACAACATCTTCATGATTTGTGTGCATAAGGACTCATTATGTAGGTTTGTTATTATTTTTAGTTTCAATACAAATTTAGGTACTCATATGGGACACTTTAGGTTTGTCGTACTTTTTGGTAGGAATAATCAACATGAAAATATAGAAAAATGTATGTTTTATTGCATTACTTTCCTTAATTTTTTAAATAGTGATCAAGGGGTTCCCACGAACCCTAAGAGAATAAAGGTCACTCCTGAGTGGCCCACTCCACTAAGTATAAGGATCATTTGAGACTTCCATGACTTAATAAACTTTTACAAAAGGTTTGTCCCATATTTTTCAATACTTGTAGCACCACTCATTGAGAGGGTGAGGAACCATGTTCCCTCATGGCAAGATGCCCATGAAATGGGTTTTCAGACCTTACCTTACTCCAACATACCAAACACCACTTGTCATACCCTAATTTCATTCGGGGATACCTGCGATCGGCTTTCAAACCTTGTTTGTTCCCTTCGAGACCCTCAAAACAAGAATTGTTGCGTAATCCATAAAGTTTCGCAACATTCTGACAGTCAAACCAAGCATTGTTGCGTAATCCGTAAAGTTTCGCAACATTCCGAAAGGAAAAGCAAGCATCGTTGTGTAATCCATAAAGTTTCACAATGTTTCGGAAGAAAAGCACCCATCGCTATGGAACCCGTAAAGTTTCGGCAAGTTTCGGAAAGAAAACGGCAAAAAACACACAAGGGGTGTATTTAGTAAAATGGGGTTGCAGATAGAAATTTTCAAATCTGGACCCATCTAGAGGATTCTGGACCTTTTCTTTCTTCCTGGCTAAGCAATCAATTCGCCTGGGCGAGATGGGCAGCAAGCACCTCCCTCCTTTTGTTGAAAAATGGCTTTTGGGGCATCCGCAATGCTTCCGTAAAATTCTCGTAACCCTACATAAGTATATTTCACTTAATATGGATGACAAGGAAGAGAAACAAGAAGAAAATAAAGTCCTATATGCTTTCGTAAGGCTTCCGTTACTTTTCTGTAAATTATGAAAAAGGTGGGGTGAACTTATCAAGCTGGGGGTGTAAATAGCAATTTTCAAATTTTGGAATCTAGGCCCTTGCAGAATATTTTGGAAGCTGGGTTGCTTAAGAAAGAAGAAACCTTGCTCGTCTGGTCGAGCTGAGCTTGCCAGGGCGAGCTGGGCGGCAACCTCCTCCCCATTTTTCTATAAATAGGCCAGGGGGCTGTTCCAAAGGGTCCCTAACCCCTATGCTAAGCATTTCATCTGTTTTGGGTGAAAAAACATGTTTTCGTGAAGAAAATCCAAGCCGAGGTGCTTCCGTAACGCTTCCGAGACGTTTCCGTGAACAATTTCGTGAAGATTTTCCACCGTTCTTTACCGTTCTTCATCCGTTCTTCGTGCGTTCTTCGTTCTTCAACCAGTAAGTTTTCGAATCCGAGACTTTCAATTCATTTCTTGTTTTGTTGGCTTTCATCTTCGTTTTGTTCACTTTCGGTTTTCTTTTCTTCCGTTTTAACGAGCTTTAACCGATCGTTTAAGCTATTATCTCGCCTAATAAATGATAAAATGCATTTCAACCGATCATTTGCGTTGTAATCTCGTTTAATCACTATTAAAGCAAAATCTAATTGATCGTTCACACTGTAACCTCGATTAAACCAAAAAAAGCAAAATAATAATAAAATAATCAAAATATCTTGGAAAAAATAATAATAAAATAATCAAAAAAATCAATTGAACATTTTTCTTTGAAAGATTTTTTGAATGAATTGACTGATAACCAAAGTGAAGCTAAGGCTAAAATCAACTCTTAAATCAAGCTTTGTCTGCAAAAATCACTAAAAACCGTTTTAAGGTCGAACGCCTTAAACGGTCCTCTTTGCTTTTATCGGTTAACATGGACCGTTCAAAAACATAAAATCAACACATAACTTTACTGCTTTTGCAAGAACTACGTAGGTCTGTGTTCCTCACCACAAATCGAGGATACATAGGAGCAAAAGCCACGCTTTTGTCGACCACCCCATTTCAAAAACAAGAGATCGTTAATGGTCCAATGCCTTAATGTTTCTCTCCTTTCAAAATCAAAAGATCGTTTAATGGTCCAACGCCTTAAATGACCTCTTGTTCGGTTAAAATATATCTTGCAAAAAAAGATAAAAACAACTTAACCAACGTTTAGTTCTGAAAAGAACTACGTAGGTCTGATTTCTCTTTGATAACATATTGTTGCTGGTAGTCCCTACAGTCGCAATATGTTTTTTGAAGGGGATGATACCTCTAGAAACCATCAAGAGAGATATGACCACCTTGGGAATTATCACTAAAAGCCTTTTAGTTCCTCCCGTTTAGGTCCCTAAAATAGGGGCACGAAGCGAACACGTTGTGTGCCTTTTAAACACTGCCATGCATATAACCTAAATGTCATGTACGCCTTTGTTGTATGATTATTTGAGGATATTACCATGCTGTGTGCATCTCCCTGTTGCGCTTTTGCGCATCTGCATCATGTCGTCATGCATGCGTTGTATGTTGGTCTCGTCTTTTGTCACGGGAAGCTGGAAGGTCCATATCACCTTCTTAACTGAACACATGGGGCACTGTGCCCCCGAATGTGCAAGTAAGAAGAGATGATTTTCCGGGCTCTCGTGTCTATAAATGCATTCATATCAAGCATCGCATAAGCATCTCTTCATGGCATCGTAATGGACGTATCGTTCCTGCATTTGTCATTTATCATTTCATGCATTGCATTTTGCATAAGTCATTTCATCACCATCTGCATCTAACATGATTTTTGCATACCTTTTATTTTCATGTTTACTCATGCATGATCCTTGCGTTTTCCTCTACAAAACAAAAACAAAAAAAAAAGAAGCGTGAAAATTCACACTACATTCTTAGTTGCATGTGTTAGGTACCATGAGCCAACCATGTTGGGATCATAAACCCATTTCTAAAAAAAAAACAACAAAACAAAATGATTGAGCATGGTACTTAATGCGTGGTTAACTAGGAAATGATGTTTCTCCGGGCATCTCAATCTCATAATTACATTTTCCATGCATAGCATGCGTATTCCCGAGTCTTTCATCTATATGAAATGTTGTCGAAGTATTGGCGATCAAAATTGCCATTCCTTGGTTATGGGGTTGAACCAAGCTCATGCTTTTACGAAAAGGTTCATCAAGTCAAGTTGAAGTATGGAAGTAACCATCTTGCAAAAAATTGGGGCAAAAGATGGATCGAGTTACATCGCTGCTTCATCTATTGCCAAACACATTTAAGACTGTTGATGTCCTTGTTACTTCCAGTTTCACCTTGACAAAGATGTCATGGACCATGTTGAAAATCTAAATAGATTCAACCCCATGTTCTGCGTAAAAATTTGCAATACTTCAACTGTGCATCATTCGCATACTTCCATGCTTTTTATTGGTTGCATTTCTCATTACATTCTTTCCTTGAAAAAAAATGAACTTAATCATTGTTATCAAAAGGAAAGAACACGCTTTATAGCACCCTTACCGAACCCGTGCTAGAGCTAGAGTAATGGGTGAAGTAGAGGAGGTGTAAGAGCAGATGAAGGCCGACACGAAGGCCTTGAAAGAGCAAATGGCCAAAATGATGGAGGTCATGATGAGCATAAAGGAGATAATGGAGGTCAATGTGGTTGCAATAGCCGCTACCAACACCATTGTTGA
Source organism: Glycine soja (assembly GCF_004193775.1). Lineage (NCBI taxonomy): Eukaryota > Viridiplantae > Streptophyta > Magnoliopsida > Fabales > Fabaceae > Glycine > Glycine soja. Next base: position 34,354,726 of record NC_041008.1, read on the forward strand.
GGTGGACCTGACCCCCCCATATGGCCTCAACCAAATAAATCATCCAACCTCATATATGGTAGGTCTGGAAGGCAAAGAGTTGGGAGGTACAGGCGGCCCTCATTTAGTGCGAAAAACAAGCATGCCTTCCCACCATATGGCTTGCCTCCCAACTATACACCACCCAATGTGGCATACACTCCCAGTGAGGATGTCAATAACTCCGCTCCCATACTCATTGAAAGCCAACAACCTCAAACTGATCATGCACATGTCTCTCAAACCATGGGGGAGACACATGAAATTCCCCACCACAATCTAGCCGACTTCGAGCCTTGCCTCGGATATGCCACTAAAGGGCAAGCAGTTGGTGGTATACCCTTGCAAAATACTTTGGAGGGGCCTTAATTTCGCCCCCAACCACAACCCTTGATGGTAATCGATTACCAGTGACTGATTTCGAAAAATAAATGACCAAAAGTCACAATTCTTAAAGTGACTTGTTTCTGAAGAGTTTTTCAAAAGTCACAACCTTTAAGTGACTAGTTTTCAAATGAGTCGCAACTTTTAAAGTGACTAGTTTTAAAAAAGAGTCACAACTTTTAAAAGGTGATTGGTTATAAAGAAATTGCCCAGAGTCACAAACTTTAACTTGAGTCATCAAATGATTATAAATATGTGACCATGGCACGAATTTCAAATACTGAACGAAAAAGACTGATTCCTTTCATGATTAACAAATTTCTTTCATAGAGTTTTTGTTCAATACTTTCTCTTCCAAGAAAATTTCATTGTTCAAAAACTTATGCTACTCTTCTTCTTCATTCACTTATTTCTCTTGTCAAAAGAATCAAAGGACTAACCGCTTGAGAATTCTTTTGTTTCTTCCCTTCTCCCTCTTGACAAAAGATTTCAAAGGACTAACCACTTGAAATATCTTCTGTTTCTTACAAAAGATTTCAAAGGACTAACCGCCTGAGATATCTTTTTCCCTTTCCCTTTATACAAAAGATTTCAAAGGACTAACTGCCTGAGATATCTTTTGTATCCCCCTCACAGAGAATTCAAGGGAGTAACCGCCTAAGAATTCTTTGTCTTAACACATTGGAGGGTACATCCTTTGTGGCACAAGTAGAGGGTACATCTACTTGGGTTGTTATACTGAGAACAAGAGAGGGTACATCTCTTGTGGATCAGTTCAAGTGGAGGGTACATCCACTTGGTTGTTCAAAGAGAACAAGGGAGGGTACATCCCTTGTGGATCTTTGGCCTGTAAAGGATTTTACAAGGTTGAAAGAAATCTCAAGAACCGTTGGTTGCTTGGGGACTGGAAGTAGGCACGGGTTGTGGCCGAACCAGTATAAATCTTGTGTTTGTCTTCTTCTTCCCTACACTCTTTAATTTTCATTGTGTACTTTTAATTTCCGCTTTTACTTTTGGTTAAGTTATTGTTTTTGTTCTTTACTTTCTTAACTTAGTAGTAAAAGCCTAGTTGAATCTAGTAACATTAAGAAGGATAATTTTTTAATTAGTCAAGACACATTAATAATTAATTCAACCCCCCCCCCCCTTCTTAACTATTTTGAGGCCACTTGATCCAACAAGTGGTATCAGAGCAGGTTTCTTGAGAAAATTTTCACAACTTCAAGATTGATTGCCTCCTCAAATTCTCTATTTCCTAAAGGAAACTTCATCCATAGGCCACCTATTTTTAATGGTGAGGGTTACCACTATTGGAAAACCTGAATGCAAATCTTTATTGAAGCCATTGATTTAAACATTTGGGAAGCAATAGAAATAGGACCTTATGTACCCACCATAGTAGATGCAAGCACTAGCACAACAACAGAAAAACCTAGAGATAAATGGACTGAAGAAGATAGAAGAAGAATCCAATATAATTTTAAAGCCAAAAACATTACTACTTCTGCCCTAGGAATAGATGAATATTTTAGAGTGTCAAACTGTTTAAATGCAAAGGAGATGCGGGATACTCTCCAACTTACACATGAAGGCACCACTGATGTGAAAAGATCTAGAGTCAATACTCTTACACATGAATATGAATTATTTAGGATGAACACTAATGAGAACATCGAAAGTATGCAGAAAAGATTCACACACATAGTCAACCACCTTGCCTCCTTAGGAAAAACCTTTCCAAATGAAGATTTAATCAATAAAGTTTTGAGATGCTTAAGTAGGGAATGGTAGCCCAAGGTAACTGCCATTTCTGAAAGTAAAGATCTTTCCTCTATGTCTCTTGCCACTCTTTTTGGAAAATTGCAGGAACATGAAATGAAACTTCAACGTCTCAACCAAAATGAAGAGACCGACAAAAGGAAAAGAAGCATAGCACTCAAAGCCTCCTCCTCAATGCAAGAAGAAGAAGAATATGATGATGAAGAGGACTTTTCACTCTTTGTGAAGAAGTTTCATAAATTAATCAAAAATAGAAGAATGGAGAGAAGCCATAACTTCAACAATGGGAAGAGATATCAAGAAGTTTCTCCAACGCTTAAATGCTATAAGTGTAATCAACTCGGTCACATAAAGGCAAACTGCCCCTCAAATGAGTCATGGCCCGAGAAGAATGAGAAGAAAAGCTATAAAGAAAGAAGATCCAAGAAGGCGTATATTGCTTGGGATGACAATGACTCATCCGATGGTTTGGAGAAGGAGATCATCCTTCTATCCAAGGACTATGAAAGTGATGAGAACATCTCTCAAGAAGTTTAAGTAAGAAAAAAAAAAGTCTGACTTCCATCTATAAAGATCTAAGCACTTGAATCATGAAAAAGGTAACATCAAAACCATTATCTTTTAAATTTAGTTGGTTGAAATTTTTCTTTCATTTAACTTGTTTATATGATGACTAACAAAATTTTATTTGTTTGTCTTGTTTGATTGCTATAATGAGTTTGTGCTCATATGTTGAGTTGAGTTATCTTCCTTTCTCAAAATATGAAGCTTATTGCTAAAATAAATCTAAATGGTTGATGTTGTCATGATCTATATCTTTCAATTGTTGTATGATATGTTTAGAAGTATTTGATTGATTGCTCATGTTTTTCAAAACCATTATATTATAAAATTATTTTTGATATATTAAAACTTTCTATGTTTATCTTGGTAAGTGTTGATTTTTTTTGTTTTAGAATAAGTGTCTGGTAATCGATTACCTTCTCATGTAATCGATTATAGGCAGTTAGGCTAAGTGTAATCGATTACAACATTCCTATAACCGATTAGAGAGCGTCTGTGTCTATAAATTCCAAATTTCAGAAACCGCGAGAACGCGATTTCTACAGCAACTCAAACCCAAAATCCCTAAAACTTCAAAACTTGATTTTTCCTTCAATTCTTAAACAAATCACGTCCCACAAAGCCCAAAATTCATCATTTTTCAGTCTCTTTCATCTCCACAGATTAAAACTTCCAAAAACACCTCCAAATGGAAGAACCATCGAAGAAGCAAAAGGGGGTTGCAACTTCATCCGCAGTCACTGGAACTCGAAGCCACGGAACATCCAAAGCGCAGACATCTCAAATTCCTCCCTTTCCTATGTTGTTTTCCTCGGAAGAACAATGTATTCGGTACAATTCTCTTTTCTCTTCTCGTTCCATTATCGACCCTAAGTTCATAGACTTAGCTTTCTTTGATGATGAAGTGTTTGATTGCTTTCAAGCATTTCAAAATTATTGTTTAATTTAGTTTATCTCCATGAAACTAACTTTTTACCCTGAATTGGTTAAAGCTTTTTATTCTAACTTGGAAATTCAAGAAGATTCCTTCATTTCCGAAGTTTATGGGATTAAGATGGTCATAGACCAGTCCCTTTTCTTTGAACTCACTCAATTATCCAGTGACGACATACCATTTGAGGGTACACTTGATGATGAGTGGAAGTTTGATTTTTCTGTGTCTAATGCCCGCCGGATGGTTTGCACCAACCAAGCGGATATGGATGGAAGGCTTCTTGCCAGTTCATTGGCATTCGAATGCCGCATCATGCACTACTTGATTGTGCACATCCTACTCCCTAGATCTTCCAACCTTGCACAGGTTTCTGAGGAAGATTTGATAATTATGTGGGTTTTCTTAACCGGTCGTCAAATCGATTGGGCCCATCTTGTGAGATATCGCATGCATAAGGCATTGCAATCAAATGCTCCACTCCCATATCCCCATCTGATTACTTTGTTTCTACAACATTTTAATGTTCCTCTTGACTCTGAGCCCTTTGTCAAACTCAAGAGATCCTTCTCTATCGGTGCAAATATAGTCTCTTCCTTTGGTTACCGCAAAGAGCGTGATGGCTCTTGGGTAAAAAAGGGTGCTCAACCAAATGATGATGAAGGACACTTACCAGTTGAAGGGGACTCTTCTCTCCTTCAGAGTTTTTTGGACAGGTTTGATGGACTTCAAACCTATGTTGGTGAGAGGTTTGACTCCTTGGAACGTCAAGTGGATACACGATTCAAGGAGATAAACTCAAGGATTGCAAAGGTTGAACAAGATGTCACCATCATTCGTGACTGCCTTGATTTACCTCCACCACCACCATCCTCATAGATTTAGATTATTACTATATTTTGTTTCTAAAGCCTTGTATTTGGCTATATTATTATGACATTTGAACACTTAGTATTTCTTTTAATATTTGCTTAGTATGACTGAACATGATGTTTATGGTTTGTGATATATGACTAAGTGGTTTGCATTTCAATTTGGTTTTATTCAAATTATGCTTTATGTATGTTTTAGAATATTCATGTTTTACGCACTTTGGCCTTTTTGATGTTGCCAAAGGGGGAGAGAAAATTGGATATTTAAGAAATCAAGATATTATATTTTCAAAGCTTTAAAATTAAGCATAAATTCAAAAAGAAAGGGGGAGAAATAGATAAGTGAACAGTAGAACAAAACTTGTATGTATCCTCTTGATCTCAGGATTGTCATCATTAAAAAGGGAGAGATTGTGGAAGCAATGACTTCCGAGATTATTTTGATGATGCCAAAGAATCAAGAGTTAAGCAGGTTCCAAAGAACCAAGAGTCAAAAAGCTTCCAGAATCAAGTTTCAAAGAATCAAGATTCAAGAATAATCAAGTTTCAAGATTCAATCAAGTTTCAAGAATCAAGATTCAAGAACAATCAAAATCCAGATTCAAGACTCAAGATTCAAGAACAATCAAGATCAAGATTCAAGACTCAAGATTCAAGAATCAAGAGAAGACTCAATCAAGATAAGTACTAAAAAAGTTTTTCAAAACATTGAGTAGCACAAGAATTTTTCACAAAATCTTTTATCAAAGAGTTTTACTCTCTGGTAATCGATTACCAGAAGGTAGTAATCGATTACCAGTAGTCAACATTATTTTCAAAACTGATTTACAAAGTTGTAATCGATTACCATGAGCATGTAATCGATTACGAATGTTTTAAAATGTTAGATTTCAAATTTCAAGAGTCACAACTAGTGATAAAACATTTTCAAATCATTTTAAACTTGTGTAATCGATTACACAATGCTTGTAATCGATTACCAGAGTTTCTAAACGTTTTGATTTTAAAATTTAAACATGAAGAGTCACATCTGTTGATGCGTAATCGATTACACCTTGATGGTAATCGATTACCAATGACTGATTTCGAAAAATAAATTACCAAAAGTCACAATTCTTAAAGTGACTTGTTTCTGAAGATTTTTTCAAAAGTCGCAACCTTTAAGTGACTAGTTTTCAAAAGAGTCACAACTTTTAAAGTGACTAGTTTTCAAAAAGAGTCACAACTTTTAAAAGGTGACTAGTTATAAAGAAATTTCCAAGAGTCACAAACTTTAAATTGAGTCATCAAATGATTATAAATATGTGACCATGGCACGAATTTCAAATACTGAACGAAAAAGACTGATTCCTTTCATGATTAAAAGATTTCTTTCATAGATTTTTTGTTCAATACTTTCTCTTCCACGAAAAGTTCATTGTTCAAAAACTTGTGTTACTCTTCTTCTTCATTCACTTCTTTCTCTTGTCAAAAGATTCAAAGGACTAACCGCCTGAGAATTCTTTGGTTTCTTTCCTTCTCCCTCTTGACAAAAGATTTCAAAGGACTAACCACTTGAAATATCTTCTGTTTCTTACAAAAGATTTCAAAGGACTAACCGCCTGAGATATCTTTTTCCCTTTCCCTTTATACAAAAGATTTCAAAGGACTAACTGCCTGAGATATCTTTTGTATCCCCTTCACAAAGTTTCAAAGGACTAACTGCCTGAGAACTTTGTCTTAACACATTGGAGGGTACATCCTTTGTCGCACAAGTAGAGGGTACATCTACTTGGGTTGTTATACTGAGAACAAGAGAGGGTACATCTCTTGTGGATCAGTTCAAGTGGAGGGTACATCCACTTGGTTGTTCAAAGAGAACAAGGGAGGGTACATCCCTTGTGGATCTTTGGCTTGTAAAGGATTTTACAAGGTTGAAAGAAATCTCAAGAACCGTTGGTTGCTTGGGGACTGGATGTAGGCACGGGTTGTGGCCGAACTAGTATAAATCTTGTGTTTGTCTTCTTCTTCCCTACACTCTTTAATTTCCAATGTGTACTTTTAATTGCCGCTTTTACTTTTGGTTAAGTTATTGTTTTTGTTCTTTACTTTCTTAACTTAGTAGTAAAATCCTAGTTGAATCTAGTAACATTAAGAAGGATAATTTTTTAATTAGTCAAGACACATTAATAATTAATTCAACCCCCATTCTTAATTATTCCGAGGCCACTTAATCTAACAATAGTCCCTCTCACCCAATCATCCACAAAAGCCATCCCCAAATCAACCACAAAGCCTGCCTGCTTACCACACGCCCAATGCCCAAACACCACCTTTAGCGTAAACCAAAAAGGAATTTTGCAGCAAAAAGCCTGTAGGATTCACCCCAAATTCTAGTGTCATATGCTAACTTGTTCCCATATCTACTTGATAATGCAATGGTAGCCATAACCCCTGTCAGGGTTCCTCAACCTCCATTTTTTTGAGGATACGACTCAAATGCAACATGTGCATATCATGGAGGAGTTCCAGGACATTCCATTGAGCATTGTATGACCTTGAAGCGTAAGTGGCAAACTCTAATTAATGTAGGCTGGTTGAAATTTGAGGAGAATCGTTTGTGAATCCTAACATTGACAAGCGACACCACACATGGGGCAATTTTGAAAGCTGTTGTTAGATGTCTCTAATGACTCATCAAGATTTTCAAGTTTATACCATTATTGTAAACCACAGTTACAATGCTAAATAAAATGGATAAATTTGACATCTTTGTCCCTCGTCCTCTCATAATTACATCTTTGCTTCCACTGGAATATGGGGGCAAGCCATTGGTTTGTTTGCTCAAGCGACCTGCGCTCCTGAGTTTGGACTTCCAAGAACGTTCAATCAGAAATTACTCGTGCTACACATTTGGTGAGGATGCCATAAACAACGAGTAAAGTAGAAAAGTTCAAAAAGAAAAAGGAAAAAAGCACTTGATTGACTGTGTTTTCAAGTAAAAATATAGACATTCATGTGACCTCATTTTATCATTCCTGAAAGTTTGTCTTTTTGAGAGAGAATTGAGTTATCAAGAATAGGAGTCATTTGACTTAATCTGTCAACTGAAAAATCCTTCAACTATTTCTCATCCTTGAAAATCCTTTTTGAGAATCAATCGCTTCTTTCATTCTTCCTTGCTACAAGGTTGTGAAAACAAAATAACGATGGATACCTCAGAGCCCTACACTGGGGCAATGAAAGGCACCATGCATGAGCCTCAGGCGAACCTAGGGGTAGGTCAAAAGTTCTCACCCGTTGATGTTTTTAAACAAAAAAAAAAGGGAGTGACAAGCCCTAGGATTTCAGTGGATTGATTAAACGACTCCATCACCGTCACTCCCAAATTATCAAGTGAGTAAATCAAACAGGACATACACTCTGAAGGAGTTCCCGAAAAGATTTGCAAAAGATAGGATGAGGTTGCATGAATTATCACCTCTTTCAAAAATCAAATCAAAATCACAAAATAGGGAAAGAATGTCATGAACATTGTACAAATTTCCATTACATTGCATTGTTGCATACGAAGTTCGCATTTACCGCATTTCAAGGCAAAGGTTGCATGCATCTGCATCCCTAAAAATCATGTTAACTACATAGATTTCCTACATCTAATGTCCAATCTTGTGAATTTGGGATGATCGGCCCTCTTGATGAGTCAATCTCTTGCTTTCTCATAAGGGTGGACCCTTGGGTACTAGAACCTATCGCCTTTAGAGGGTTGCACGCCCATGTTAGTTGGTGAATACGACTAACTTTTGTGTATAAAACTTGTGTAAATTGTATCAAAATCCTCCGATTTATGGTTATTTTGTAGTGTTGTAACTACTTTTTGTTAAAGATAGGTAATAAATACGTAGTACTTCCATTTTGTGTAATTAATAATCATTTTCTCTCAATTTTAGGATAATTAGGCAAGTTTTGAAGTGCTGATTTTCACCCTCTCGCTAAGCCAATCTCTTGGCTTAGCGAGATATCCGCTGAGCGCAACAATCCTCGGCTAAGCGCGAGGAAGAATCTAGAAGAAGGAAGATTTGTGCATGTTCGTTGAGCGAAGGGTCATCCTGCTAAGTGCACCACTTCAGTCCATCCGCTGAGAGAGAAAAGTCGCGCTAAACTGAAATTCACTAATGCACGCTAAGCGGTTCATAATTGCGCTAAGTTGGAGAGTTTGGAGAGGAGTTTGGCCTTTTCTTGAAGCTTCTGCATAATTAGAGAGTTCTAGAGAGAGAAAGGTCCATATTCTAGAGAGCTTGAAAGAATTTGTTGTGTGAAGATCTGCAGAGACCAGAGCTATAAAAGCAAGCTATCCTAAGAGCTTGAGACGAGTTTGTGAGCGATTGTGAGGTCCTAGAGGTGGAGGAGACATCCCCACTACTTGTGTTTCTACAATCTTTCATTCTCTTCCTCTTTGTTGTAAAGGAAGCTTCCCAGTTATGGAAAGCTAAATCCTTTGTTGGATCTTCCTTGTAAGTACTTGATGTAAATATCTTTTTATCTATTTAATGATGTTTTGTGTGTTCACTATGCTATCAGAACTTCATTCTACCATGCTTTTGCCTTGATCACGTAGATGCATGTGTTTTTAGGATCATTCAACAATCTCGCTAAAAGGAATCAGTCCATCATACTGTATGCACAAAATTAATTTGGAAACCAATTTCAAGCTCGTGAGACAACCTCAGGGAAGATTGAACCCTATAATGAAAGAAGAAGTAAGAAAAGAAGTGCTGAAGTTACTAGAGGCAGGGCTCATCTACCCAATTTCAGATAGCTCATGGGTTAGTCCGGTTCAAGTTGTTCCAAAAAAAAAGAGGGATGGCAGTGGTAAAAAATGATAGAAATGAGCTAATTCCTACAAGAACAGTTACTGGATGGAGAATGTGTATTGATTATAGGAAGCTCAATGAAGCCACAAGAAAAGACCATTACCCGCTTCCCTTCATGGATCAAATGCTTGAGAGACTTGCAGGGCAATCCTTCTACTGTTTCTTGGACGGATACTCAGGTTACAATCACATTGCAGTAGATCCTCAGGATCAAGAAAAACAGCTTTTACATGTCCTTTTGGTGTTTTTTGCTTATCGCCGCATGCCATTCGATTTATGTAATGCCCCTGCTACTTTTCAGAGATGTATGATGGCAATTTTTGATGTCATGGTAGAGAAATGTATCAAAGTCTTTATGGATGATCTTTCGGTCTTTGGTGCATCTTTTGGAAATTGCTTAGCAAATTTAGAGAAAGTGTTACAGCACTGTGAAGAATCTAATTTGGTGCTTAACTGGGAAAAATGTCACTTTATGGTTCAAGAAGGTATTGTGCTGGGACACAAGATCTCTAAAAGAGGAATTGAGGTGGATAAAGCAAAACTAGATGTTATTGATAAACTTCCACCCCCAGTTAATGTAAAAGGCATACACAGTTTTTTGGGTCATGCTAGATTTTATCGACGATTCATTATAGACTTCTCCAAAATTGCTAAACCCCTAAGCAATTTGTTGAACAAGGAGGTTGTGTTTGTATTCAATGAAGAATGCTTAGAAGCCTTTAACACTCTCAAAGCCAAATTGGTTTTTGCTCCTATGATTACAACACCAGACTGGGGACAAGAGTTTGAATTGATGTGTGATGCAAGTGATTATGCAGTAGGTGCTGTGCTGGGGTAGCGTAAGGGCAGAATGTTTCATACTTGATGTAAATATCTTTTTATCTATTTAATGATGTTTTGTGTGTTCACTGTGCTATCAAAACTTCATTCTACCATGCTTTTTCCTTGATCACGTAGATGCATGTGTTTTTAGGATCATTCAACAGTGGAAACTGGTTTGATTCTTAGAACTTGATGGGATAGGGCTAGTTTGCCGTATTTTCATGAGGAACCAGGGTACGGTAACCTAGTTGTTGTATGTTTGTCTTAATGCGGTCCTGGCCGAGTTTAGTCCAACAAGAGGAATCTGCGAACAAGGCTTGATCAGGATTAGGCTAGACTATCATGAGGAATCAGGATTAAGCATTTCAGGAGACACCATAGAACGCATGAGCATTGTTAAGTAGAGAATATCCTTCTAACATCAGGCACCTATTAGGAAGACCAACGTGTCGTCTACTTGTTTTTACACATCATTTCTCATGTGATTTTTCCTTTTAATAGTTAGTTTACACACCTGTTCATAGTAAACACATCTCTTTTCACACTAGACACCTATTCATTGAAATAGCTTTACCAAGTAACACAAGTTCCCCGAGAGTTTGATACTCGATTCTTACCATTTTATACTACTTGCGCGATCCGGTGCACTTTTTGGAAGCAAACAGCCCTCGCCTTTAGAGGGCTGTACGTCCTTGTCTTCAGAGGGCTACACGCCCTCGCCTTCAAAGGATCACACATCCTCACCTTCAGAGGACTACACGTCCTCGCCTTCAGAGGACTACATGTCCTCGCCTTCAGAGGGCTACACGCCCTTCCCCTCAGAGGGCTGCACGCTCTCGCCTTCAAAGGACTACACGTCCTCACCTTTAGAAGGTTGTACGTCCTTGCCTTTAGAGGGCTACACGCCCTCGCCTTCAGAGGACTACACATCCTCGCCTTAAGAGGGCTACATGCCCTCGCCTTCAGAGGGTCCTCACCTTCAGAGGGCTACACGCCCTTGCCTTTAGAGGACTACACATCCTCGCCTTCAAAGGGTTGCACGCCCTCGCCTTAAGAGGGCTACACGCCCTCACCTTTAGAGGACTACACGTCCTCGCCTTCAGAGGGTTGCACGCCCTCACCTTCGGAGGACTACATGCCCTCCCCTTCATAGGGTTGCACAACCTCGCCTTCAGAGGACTACATGTCCTCGCCTTTAGAGGGTTGCACATCCTCACCTTCAAAAGACTACACGTCCTCGCCTTCAGAGGACTACACGTCCTCCCCTTTAGAGGGTTGCACGCCCTCACCATCAGAGGACTACACGTCCTCCCCTTTAGAGGACTACATGTCCTCACCTTCAAAGGACTACACGTCCTCGCCTTTAGAGGACTACATGCCCTCGCCTTCAGAGGACTACACGCCCTCGCCTTCAGAGGACTACACGTCCTCGCCTTCAGAGGACTACACGTCCTCGTCTTCAGAGGACTACACGCCCTCGCCTTCAGAGGACTACATGTCCTCACCTTCAGAGGACTACACGCCCTCACCTTTAGAGGACTACACTTCCTCATCTTCAGAGGACTACACGCCCTCACCTTCAGAGGACTACACGTCCTTGCCTTTAGAGGACTACACGTCCTCATCTTCAGAGGACTACACGTCCTCGCCTTGAGAGGACTACACGCCATCACCTTCAAAGGACTATGCGTCCTCGTCTTCAGAGGACTACACGCCCTCGCCTTCAGAGGACTACATGTCCTCACCTTCAGAGGACTACACGCCCTCACCTTTAGAGGACTACACTTCCTCACTTTCAGAGGACTACACTTCCTCACCTTCAGAGGACTACACATCCTTGCCTTCAAAGGACTACACATCCTCGCCTTCAGAGGACTACACGTCCTCGCCTTGAGAGGACTACACGCCCTCGCCTTCAGAGGGTTGCACGTCCTTGTCTTCAAAGGGCTACACGCCCTCGCCTTCAAAGGATCACACGCCCTCGCCTTTAAAGGACTACAAGTCCTCGTCTTCAGAGGACTACACGTCCTCGCCTTGAGAGGACTACACGCCCTCGCCTTCAGAGGACTACATATCCTCACCTTCAGAGGACTACACGCCCTCGCCTTCAGAGGGCTACACGCCCTCACCTTCAGAAGGCTACACGCCCTTGCCTTCATAGGGCTACACGCCCTCACCTTCAGAGGACTACACGTCTGTGCCTTTAGAGGAATACATGTCTTCACCTTCATAGGGCTGCACGTCCTCGCTTTCAGAGGGCTCCACATCTGCGTCTTTAGAGGACTGCACGTCCTCGCCTTCAGTGGACTACACATCCTCACCTTCAAAGGACTACATGTCCTCGTCTTCAGAGGGCTGCACGTCCTCGCTTTCAAAGGGCTCCACATTTGCGCCTTCAGAGAACTCAAGGTCCTCCGCCCTTAATGCTTAATCGAGGCTTGCGCTCCCGGGTAAGGGGCTAGTAGTTTGTTTTTATCAGTTCCTGGGCCACCCCCTAATATTAGAGGAGGGTCAACTATGCGAGCACAACCAGAGGAGGAGGCTATCACGCAGCTACTCTGCATACCGAGGCAAGATTTCGCCCAGGCCGCTGCAAAGAGACAAGTGCGAATCATGCACACCAACATGACCATTCTTACATAGATATGGATGACGTTGCTACTTAGCAACATTCTGCCCAATGACCACCATGCCGATCTCCCTCTGTGGAAGTATTAGTTGGTCTGTGCCGTCACGACATAGGTAAGTATGCATGTGGCTCAACCGATCTCCATCTACTATTTGCAGGGATCGCGCCCCCTACGAGGAGTCCCTTGTGTGACATCCTGGAATTTCTACCCGAAATTTTTGTAAATATTACATTTAAATAATTAATAAATTATATTATTCAGTGTATAATTATATATATATATATATATATATATATATATATATATATATATATACTCTTGGTAGAAATATGTACATTGGGGGAAAATATGTGGGTTAGACTAATTAATGAAGAGTAACCCGTAACTGGACGGTTATGGATTAATTCGCAATTAATTAGTCTAATGTGACACTATTTTGTTTCTTGCTATTCCAAGAAACAAGAGCATACCCTATGAATTGACATGTGCCACTAGTACTTTTCCTATCTGTTTTTGATCCAGCAATATGAGGCAACGAAGATGGATGGAGTTCCTCAAGGATTATGATTTTGGTCTTTCCTACCATCCTGGAAAGGCTAATGTAGTAGCCGACGCGCTAAGACGAAAGTCTCTACATGTTGCGACTATGATCAGTTTGGAGCAGAGGTTGATAGAAGAATTCCGAGATTTGAATCTAGCAATCAAGATGCGACCAAAGAGCTTATTTGTGGGAGCGTTGCAGATTACCAATGAATTCGTAGATCACATACGCGAAGCTCAAGGGGATGACCCGTTTTTGCAAAGCAAGGTACTAGGGGTAATGGGAGATAAGGATGTGGAGTTTAAGAAGGACACAACCGGGTTAATTAGATTCAAGGGGAGGATATGTGTGCCATCTTTAGATAATTTGAAAGTTAAGATCTTGGAAGAAGCGCATAAAAGTCGTCTTAGTTTCCATCCAGGAATGACTAAGATGTACCAAGATTTGAAGAGAAGTTTTTGGTGGCATGGCATGAAGAAAGATGTAGCTGAATATGTAGCGAGATGTTTGACATGTCAAAAGGCTAAGGCTGAGCACCAGTGACCATCAGGAGAATTGAAGCCATTGGAAATCCCGGAATGGAAATGGGAGAGCATATCTATGGATTTTGTATCTAGTTTACCCAAGACTAGTCGTGGGCATGATGCTGTGTGGGTTATAGTAGACCGACTCACCAAATCTGCTCATTTTATTCCGGTAAATATGAAGTATAGAATGGAGAAGCTAGTGGAGTTGTACATCAAGGAAGTAGTAAGGTTGCATGGAATTCCTTCTAGTATTGTATCAGACAGGGATCCGAGGTTCACTTCGCGATTTTGGACAAGTCTACATGAAGCCTTGGGGACAAAGCTAAAGCTTAGTTCAGCTTATCATCCTCAAACAGATGGACAGACTGAACGAACCATTCAGACTCTAGAGGATCTACTTCGGGCGTGTATTATAGAGCAACAAGGTAGCTGGATGGATTGTTTGTCATTGATTGAGTTTACTTACAACAATAGCTACCAAGCCAGTATTGGTATGGCTCCTTTTGAAGCTCTATATGGACGAAAGTGCAAAACTCCTATTTGTTGGTATGATGATGGAGAAGCAGTACTTCTTGGACCTGAAATGCTACAACAGATTAACGAACAAGTGAAGTTGATTCGAGAGAAGATAAAAGCATCTCAGGATAGGCAGAAGAGCTATTATGATAGAAGGAGTAAGCCACTAGATTTTCAGGAAGGAGAACATGTGTTTTTGAAGGTTTCTCCCGTAACCGGGGTCGGAAGAGCTCTCAAATCTAGGAAGTTGACGCCCAAGTACTTAGGTCCGTATCAGATTTTGAAGAAGGTTGAGTCTGTAGCTTATCATATCGCCTTACCTCCGAGTTTATCGAATTTGCATCCTGTGTTTCATGTCTCTCAACTGAGACGATACAACCCAGATCCATCACATATACTTGCAGTGGACGAGGTACAGGTGAAGGATAACCTCACCTATAAAGCACAACCTTAGAAGATCACTGACCGAAGAATGAAGTCGTTGAGAGGAAAGGAGATCGCGTTGGTGAAGGTGCAGTGGGGAACCGATGAGGGTGATTCTACATGGGAGTTGGAGGATAGGATGAGAGAATTGTACCCAAGTTTGTTCATAGAGTAGTTAATTTCGGGGACGAAATTCCTAAAAGGGTGGGAGTATTGTGACATCCTGGAAATTTCTACCCGGAATTTTTGAAAACGATGTATTTTGAATGATTATACATATATAAGTATTATTCAGTGTATATGCATATATGTTCTTGATAGAAGTAGGAATAGTGGGGGCAAGATATGCGGGTTAGGCTAATTAAGGAAGAGAAATTTATAACTGGGAGGTTATGGGTTAATTCTTAATTAATTAGTTTTAAAATCATCGTTTTGCATGCGACTTAAAATTTAACGAAACCAACCTCTGAACCACGCTCGGGGTTTTATTCTGAGCGTTTTGATATATATATTGCCTATTTTCAAAAACTGGCCCCGACGGACGCAGAGAAACGCGAAGAACTGGTACCAGAGAAACAGCACGCAAACCGAGGCAAGATTTTAGCGTTTCAAAGGTCAGATTTTTCTCACTTTTTGTGGCTGAGTATGGGTCACAATCAAAAGAGAAAGTGGGCCCTTTTTGCTCCACTCAAATGGAGACACGTGGCATAGCTTAAATAAAATAATAGGAAAAGAGAAAACCCTTTTTAAAACCAAAAGTTGTTCTCTCTCCTCACTCAGCCAAGAGAAAAATTCAGAAGCTCTCCCTCTCTCTCACGCAGCCTTCTTCTTCTTTTCTCTCATCCACCATTGTTGCCCAACAAAGCTTCAACCTTGAGTGCCCATTTCTGCTCCAAATCGCGAAAGGAGGGCATTTTCGGAGTCGTGAAGCGCGTCTCTACGTGTGGGACTTCGAAATTTCAGGTTTGGGTGGACTTCTTTCCCTCTTGATTTTCGTGGGTATGGGGTTTTGGGAGATATGATGGGTAGTTTTGCTAGTTTTCTGCTTCATGATAGTTATTTGTGAAGAAATTTGTTGAAAGCATGTTGAACTTGCCATGTTTGGATGAGTTAAACATACCCATTATGTTTTAGGGTTTTTATGGTGATGCTTGTGATGTTTATGTGCTGAAATTACTTATGGAAAACTGTTAGAGATAAAGGGTAGAATTAACCTAGGGTTAGAAGGTGAGAATATGATGTTATGAGTGGAAAAAGAGTGAATTTTTGAGAGCTGGAAGGCCAAATCTGGAATTGGTAGTATTTAGAGGTTAGAGTGAGTTAATCCTAGCTTGAAATGCCATTTAGGACTTATGAGAAAGGTTAGGCTGTGCTAGAGAGAAAAACAAATGACCAAAGTGAACAAAGATCCATTTCTAGGGTAAATTTGGGTGTTGAGGAGTCAAATTTTGATTCGGTGAAATTTTAGGCGTAAATCCAGTTTGAACAAGTTTAAATTGAGGTTATAGACTTGTGTGAGGTGAGAGTTTGCTTCAAAATTATCCCATTCTCAATTTCACTTCTCAAACCTAGAAAATCCATTAAATTGAGGGGTTTTGGATACCTAGATTTTGTGTTGCTGTGGTTTGAAGCTTGACTTTGGTTTAGACATGATTGATACATGATTTGGGACTTGTAGGATTTGATTTGGGCAAGATTGGATGAGGGAAAGTGTAATTTTCGAAATCTGCAGTTATGCAGAATTTTGCTGTCAAATAGGTACAGCAGAATTTTGGCTTTGTGTAGAAAAATGTTATGCATTTGCTGGTTGTGAAAAGAGTAGTGCAGAATGAGTTATGAATGTTTTCTAGTAGATCCCAATGGTCAAAATGTAGGCTTATGTACTAGAGACTTCCAGTAAACTTTTCGAGTCGATCCAACGGTTAACGAACTGGAACGAAGGAATTGTTACTGGGGTCTTTAAGTGAGAAAAGCTGTGATTTTGGTTGGTGCTTTGGGCAGAATTTTCTGCCTTTGCCCTGTTTTCTTGGCTGTGATAGTTTATGTTGTTTGAATGTTGAATTACTTGGATGTTGGGGAGGCTTGGGAGGATTGATGGGGACCCGGTGTTGAGAGAAACGATGATATGGGCTACGTGGGAGTACGTGAGCTCAGTTGGAGGTGGGCAACAGGGGATGGTGGGTTTATGCGCGATTTATGGATGTGGAAAACTTGTTGTGCACCATCGCCCGACCGCCACCTAGTACCACATGTGATGGGTACCCCATAATCCTACAAGCTTGAGATGAGGAAGTGTAGAAGGGTGAAACTTCCTGCTTTTATTCGTTGACCACAGAGTGGTACCTGGAGATATGTCGCGGGGGTCAGGAGACCTTGGGGACGTCAGGTGGGGTGCTATTGCCCAAAACCAAGCTTGACCAATCCCGACCCAACCCGGGCATAGTCAGTCAGTGAGAACCTGTGATGTACCTAAACAGGCGAGCTCCTGGCAGTCAACAGATAAAAGGAACAAAGACCACAAAGCAAGGAGGCTTGTGTGGTGGCTGGCCAGCTGTGAATCTTGTGTGATATATGGGCTATGGCCTCTGGTAATCGATTACCAAGGGTGGGTAATCGATTACAAGGCTTAAAAATGAAGACAGGAGGCCAAGATGGTCTCTGGTAATCAATTACCACGGGGTGTAATCGATTACCAGGCTTGAAAACGAGGTCAGGAAGCTATGAGGGCTTCTGGTAATCGATTACCAAGGGGGTGTAATCGATTAACAAGCTTAGAAATGAAGGCATCAGGTTGTGGAGGCCTCTGGTAATCGATTACCAGTCTGTGTAATCGATTACACAGAGGAATGGGTCACTGGTAATCGATTACCAGGTATGTGTAATCGATTACACAGTGCCTTTTTCAGGTTTTCATGTCCTGAAGCTATGTGATTCGAGTTTAGCCTCTGGTAATCGATTACCAAGGCTGTGTAATCGATTACCAGGGATGAAAAGCCTTGAGATACCCCTTTTACTTGCATGTAGTGGTCATGAGACGCATTGTGTTGCGGCGTAGTTAGATTCTCGTGAAAGAGTCTACCCCTTTCTTTTCTTTCTTGTAGATCGTGATGGCGGCGCAACTAATCCATGATCGAGTGGAGATGGAGTGCCTAGATGGAGTTTGGGAGACCCTCGAAGGCAACGCGAGGTGCCGATTTCGGGGCACGATCCGATTCACGGCTACTTCTTTGGTGCATCCAGATGAACCCGTGTGCACGCTTCAGCGTACTGTGGAGTGGATACTACCCACGCCTACACCATACTGTCTAGTGGAGCCAGTCCAAGTGATTGAGGTAACGTCGTCCAAGGAAGACCCTGAGGAGGATCTTGAGGAGCTACCTCTCGAGCTTGCTGGGGATGCTCTTGACTTTCTAGAGGGTGATGAGGGCCCACTCCCTGAGGTGGATTCTCCCGAGGAAGTCATGTCGGCATCTGAGGCAGACTCTACGGAGGATAGTGGCCCGAGAGAGATGGCGACCAGTGGAGGCTCTTCATCATAGTGGACAGTTCCATGGATTAGTTTTGTATACTTTTTGAGGGTGGGTGTATCTAGGACCGACTGTTAGGTTTACTCTTTTGTTTTTGTATGGGTAGACCTGTTGTATAGGAATTTGATGATTGTATACATGTGGCTGAAGCCACCACTGTGGACACCTTTGCTCTGGATGACACTATGTATTTTGTAAAACTCCCATATTTTGCACAGCTTTAAATGATGAATGTATTTATGATCAATCTTGTTATTTGAGAAGAAAGCATTAGTAACTTTATTTGTAAAAGAGTTTATCGACCGTATTTTATTCTTTTATTTTCACGTGACGACCTAAAGTAATGGCTGGTACATTCTTCCTTTTGAAACAGCAAATTAGTTTAGAGATTATGAGCGGTAAGAAAGAAATGACTCCGAATAGAGTTGTGAACTGGCCATTCAGGACTCTATAGTGAGGATTTTCCTTCTAAACCTAGTTGTGGTGAAAAGAGAAAGAAATGAAAAAGAAAAAGAAGAAAAAAAATTTACCATGGTTTTTGGTTATTTAAATCATTACTATCAAACCAGTCATTAATTTAGGGATGCCACACCTAGGCTTTCTTTACCATTGTTTAGGACAAAACATTTACATCCAAAAACATGTAAATGAGCAATGTTTGGTTTTCTATTGTTAAAAAGTTCATATGGGGTTTTCTTAAGAATGGGTCTTATTAAGGCTCTATTCATAATATAACACGCGGTGTTTACTGCTTCAGCCCAAAAATATTTTGGAAGAGGTGTGTCATTTAAAAGAGTTCTAGCAATTTCTTCTAGAGCTCTATTTTTCCTTTCTACTACTACATTTTGTTGGGGTGTCCTAGGTGCAGAAAAGTTGTGTTCTATGCCATATTCATCACAAAACATTTCAAAATCATTGTTTTCAAATTCACTTCCATGATTATTTCTGATGGAGATAATTTTGAGATTCTTTTTGTTTTGAATGACTTTGGCAAGTCTTCTAAATGCATGAAATGCATCATTTTTATGAGTAAGAAATAAAGTCCAAGTATACCTAGAATAGTCATCAACAATTACTAATGCATAGTAACTTCCACCAAAACTCATAACCCTAGATGGTCCAAACAAATCCATGTGTAATAATTGCAATGGTTGAGTGGTGGAAACAACATTTTTAGATTTAAAAGATACTTTTGTTTGTTTACCTTTTTGGCATGCATCACATAACTTATCTTTTTCAAATTTTAATTTAGGTAAACCAATAACTAGATCTTTTGAAATTAATCTATTTAGATGATCCATGTTAATATGAGCAATTCTCTTATGCCATAACCATGGATCACAATCTTTACTTATAAAGCATCTATCATTTTCAGATTTTTGTTTTAAATCAATCATGTAGACATTATTTTCTCTGAAACCTATATGTTCAATATTTTTATCATGCTCATGCTTAATAACACATTTTTCAGAATCAAAAGATACTTTATATCCTCTATCACATAATTGACTAACACTTAATAGACTATGCTTCAAACCTTCTACAAGTAAAACATTTTCAATAGGAGTAGAAGAACTCGTACCTATTTTACCAACTCCAATAATTTTGCCTTTGTTGTTGTCGCCATATGTAACATGTCCACTTTTCTTGGGGGAAATGGTTGTGAATTTGGATACATCTCCCGTCATGTGTTTGCAACATCCACTGTCGATGTACCACTTCTTCCTTACAGATTCTTCTTCATTGTTATCATGAGATTTTGTCATAAGACAAAAGTTGACTTGGTCTTCATCATAATCATGGAATAAGTTGTTCCTGAAAATACCTTTGAAAGACAAAGAATCTAAAAAGGCCATTAATCTTGAAGTGGTTAAACTTTCTACAAGAAACCTGCTCTGATACCACTTGTTGGATCGAGTGGCCTCAGAATAATTAAGAAGGGGAGATTGAATTAATTATTCCTAAACCTTTACTAATTAAAAATTTATTCTTCTAAGGCTTTTACTATATTGTTAAGTAAATGAAGAATAGAAAAGAAAATTAACCAAAAGTAAAAGCGGAAATTAAAAGAGTAGGGAAGAAGGAGACAAACACACAAGAGATTTTATACTGGTTCGGCAACAACCCGTGCCTACATCCAGTCCCCAAGCGACCTGCGATCCTTGAGATTTCTTTTCAACCTTGTAAAATCCTTTACAAGCAAAGATCCACAAGGGATGTACCCTCCCTTGTTCTCTTTGAACAACCTAGTGGATGTACCCTCCACTAGAATTGATCCACAAGAGATGTACCCTCTCCTGTTCTCAGTCAACAACCCAAGTAGATGTACCCTCTAATGTGTTAAGACAAAGTTCTCAGGCGGTTAAACCTTTGAAACTTTGTGAATGGGGATACAAAAGAATTCTCAGGCGGTTAGTCCCTTGAAATCTTTTGTATATGGGAAAGGAAAGAATCAAAAGAATTCTCAGACTGTGTCGTTTTGAATTCTTTGACAAGGGAGAAGGGAGACACAAAAGAATTCAGGCGGTTAGTCCTTTGTTCTTTTGGAAAAGGGAGAAGAGAGACACGAAAAGAATTCAGGCGGTTAGTCCTTGGCGAATTCTTTTTGGCAAAGGGAGAAGGGAATGAAAAAGATGAATAGCACAGTTTTCAAGGTTTGAAAAACTTTGAAAAGCTTTTGGCAAAAGGAAGAAGAAGAAGTTCAAAGAGACTCAGAAATCAATTGGCAAAAGTTTTTTTTTTCTAAAGAATGAATTGAAAAGATGCATTGAAAAGAAAATCAAAGCCTTGCTTTTATAGACTCTTCATGTCTGGTCAAGAGAACCATTAGAAGAGTTATAGGAAAAGCTATAACTTTTAGAAAAACTTGAAAACTATTGGAAGAGTTACATCTTTTGATTTTGTTCAGAAACTATCACTGGTAATCGATTACCAAATCAGTGTAATCGATTACACAAAGCTTTTTTGTGAAAGGATGTGACTCTTCACAATTAAATTTGAATTTCAACGTTCAAACACACTGGTAATCAATTACCAAATCATTGTAATCAATTACAACATTTTGAAATCAATTGGAACGTTGTAAATTCAGTTGAAAGCTTTTTGAAAACCATTTTGCTTCTGGTAATCGATTACAATTATCTGGTAATCGATTACCAGAGAGTAAAAACTCTTTGGTAAAAGGTTTTGAGAAAAAATTCATGTGCTACTCAGTTTTTGAAAAAAACTTTTTAATATTTATCGTGATTGAGTCTTCTCTTGATTTTTGAATCTTGAGTCTTGAATCTTGATCTTGATTCTTGGAACTTGATTCTTGATTCTTGATTCTTGATTCTTGAAATCAAATTTCCTTTTGAACCTTGAAGTGTTATTGATTCAATCTTGAACTCATTCTTTGATTCTTGAGATCATCATCTTTGTTATCATGAAGTGTTCTTGACTTTTGAGCTTTTTGTCATCATCTTTGTTATCATCAAAACTCTTTGAATCAATCTTGATTCATCATGAAGCTTGCTTCTACAGCTGAACCGTAGCTAAAATTCACTAATCATAATTAGTGAAATTTTGGCTCCAAAATTTGGCTTCACAAATTCAATTTCAAATTCAAGTGAAATCTGAATAGAAATTCAAATTTCCCCCCAATTTTGTGTGACACTTAGGCTATAAATAGAGGCCATGTGTGTGCATTTTTTAAACTTTGATCATTTGAGAAATTACACTTCAAAGTTCAGACCTCATTTGAGGCACAAAATTTCGTGTCCTTTCTCTCCCTCTCCCTCCACTCATCTTCTCCTACCTTCAAGCTCTTATCCATGGCTTCTTATGTTGGTGAGCTTCTTCTTGACTCATCTTCTGCTTGAAGTGGCGTCTCCAATCATCTTTCTCCTTCTCCATTCCGTTGCCATTAAACTTCAAGAAGCAAAGGACTCCATTGATGAAGAAGATCTAAGGCCTACAAGCTCCATAAGGAGTTACATCAGATAATCAAGCCATAGTTATAAAAATCAGACTAGTTCAATCGAGATTTGGTGCCCTGAAGGGTCTAGATAAGTCGTAGAACCCAACCGAGTTTGGTCAACCCTGGTGACTTGAACCTAGTTGCCTAGTTGAGAAGTTCTTTTTGTTTATTTTTTTTATTTTTTACAGTTCCCAGGCCATGTTAAATTGTTAATAGTTGATTATTGAATAATATATAATATGCTCTTATAATATTTTTTTATCTTGATAAAAATATATAATAACTAATTATTATCATATTGACTGTGATATGATTCAATATTTACATGTTTTATATATCTTCAACAGACTTGCTTATGATCATTCCATAACTTTGGTATTTAGTCCTGAAAAATAAGAGTTTCCTTAATAATTTAAAGATAAATACCCAACAAAATATATAGTAGTAATTTATAGTAATAAACGACTATATAATATTTTATAGTTTAATCATGACAACAAATTTAACTTTGAAATATAAAATATGGATTGATCATATTATGTTAGGTCTATTATATATACTCATTCTGGATTCATATATAAGCAAAAATAACTACTTTTATACTATTTAAGAAAGTTAGTTGAAGTAATTTAATTTTACTAATCTCAAGAAAAAAGTAAGGTTATTCCTAAAATGTTCGTCATTGAAACTTGATATTATGAATAAAGTAGAGTCCTTGAAAATATAATTGCAATTAAATGAAGGGTGTTTTTGGAATAATATCATTTAATAAGGGTGAAATTAGTTAGATATGTATTAAAGTTAAATCAAAGGTACAAAGCTAACTTTTTTTTCCATATATATAAGTACAAAGTGAGTATTTTTATTTTTTTTAATATATATCAGATAACTAGGTCAATAAGTGACCCACTAGTTCAACCTCTCACTCATTGATCCAATGCCTCGATTGGTTGATGACCCGACCATTTTTCATAGCATTGTATCAAACATAAAAATAAATTTAATTAATGCTTTGAAATATATAATTATAAAAATTTGGTATAAAATTTATTGTATTAAATGATATGGCTTAAATATAATTTTTGTCTCTGTATTTTTTTTAATCTGCAATTTTGGTCCTTTAATTTTAAAATGGAGACATTTGATCTCCTATTATAGAAAATTTGCAAATTTGGTCTTCTTATTTTAAAATAGAGACATTTAGTCCTCCTATTTTAAAAAATTCATAATTTTAGTCCCAATTTTTTTTTTTGGATTTACAAGTTATCCCTAGTCAAATGTCAATGACTAATATCTCGAGGTACTAAAATCCATTTAAGGAGTTAACCTCTCCCAACATATATTTTTCCATATGCACGAGTTAGGGATCGAATCCCAACATTTGTTCTCTCTATTTTAAAATAAAAACATTTGGTACTCCTATTTTTTTTATCTAACCGAACCCTATATCTAACATATTTATTGAAGGTATCATCAAGAAAATGATTTAATTAATTAAAATATAAGAAATAAAATAAATAAAACATTTGCAAAATTGAAGATTTGAATAAAATTGCAAGTTTCCTAAAATTGGAAATCAAATATCCTTATTTTAAAATGGGAGGATCAATATTATGAATATTCTAGTATAAAGAGACCGAATGTCTATATTTTAAAATGTAGAGGCCAAAATAACATATAAAACAAAATAAAGGAAAAAAAAATTATATTTAAGCCAAACAAGAGACCATTATTGCCTGTTTCCCATCTTTATATAAACAAACAAACTTACGATAATATAATCTAGGTAAATATTTTGGGTGTCAAAAACAATTTGGGAAAGGTAATTATTTGAATAATTTTTTTATGATTATTATGATAATATAATCTCAAAGTAACATGCTTATTATTAGTATATTTTGAGTGGAAGTAATTCAATCATCTTAAAAAGTCCCAAGTTTAAAACTTATTAATGAAAACAAAAAAAAAACAATTGGGAAGGAAACTCACAAAAAATGTTTATACATATAAATAAAAAGTAACATACTTATTTAAAATTAATTATTTAATTTTTCAATATATAATACAATAATGCACAAGCTCAAATCAATGGTATAGTACTCTCCGGTTTCATATTATTTGACATTTAGGTTTTTGACATTTAGGTAAATTTTTAACATGTTATTTTTCTCTCTAATTAATTACTCATTTTCTTTTACTATACACACTCCTGATTCATGTATAATAAATTTGTTGATTTTCTCTTACTTTTTTTGAGTTTGAGTTTTTAAAAAATTATTTTAAAAATTATAGTTATTATAATTTGTAGTTATTATAAAACTTTTACACAATGCATAAAAGTAAAACTCATTCTAAAAATAAATAATATTTTTATAGAAACTAAAATAAAAAATCATAATATTTTTGGAAATAAAAAATATATATTTAATTCAAACCATTTTTAATTATGAATTTTGGGAATTTAATTTTGAATAAGGGGAACAAAATAAGAGGCGAGAGGGACATGTCAGTGGTACAGAGCAGTATATATGCAGAGACAACATTATTTGACTCTTGTGGCTGTGTATTGTGCAACAGTCCCTCAGAACTCGGCAGCTAGAAAGATTGAAGCATTGCACAACACAGATAAAGGTGATGACCTCATTATTTCTCCATTGCTCACAAATCATCACACCCCTCGTCACAACTTATGACCATCTTATGCTATTTCCTCTCAATTTCATCTTGGCACACTCATTTCATCATTTTTCATTTGGGTCCGATAAAATGGTGTAAAAATTGAACCTTTATTTTTTAATTTGTTTGCCTCTCTCTCTCTCTCTCTCTCTCTCTCTCTCTCTCTAGAATTTTGGCTTTTGAGTTTCTCTCTCTCTTTGATATTGTATCATCTGTCAGATATTAATGGGCACTGCAGATTCCTGTGGTTTGCAACTTGGGTTGGGGCTTTTTCAACCCCAGCTGTCCCTATTTGTAGCAAAGCAGTTGTTGGGATGGGACCAAATTGACCCATCATGAACCTCTCTGTGGTTTTTCAAGACAACCATCAATGTCATTTATGATTTGTGTGTGAGTTCTACCCTTGAAATTTTCACCAAATATTAGGGTTTTAACTTAAACCTGAATTTATTATCTGTGTGTTTGTGTTTTTTACTCTTTAGGTTGTCTTTTTCAGATTGAATGGGAATTTTATTTTATTTTATTTTTATTTTAATTAGGTTGAAATTAAGTTAGTTCCAAATGCAGTTTTATGAAATGTCTTCTATGGTTTTTGTTTTTGTGTATTTTGGAAAATTTTTGGTGGGTGAATTTCTCTTTTACTGTCCCACTCAGAATTAGGTTTTACTTGACTGTGAACGTAATATGTTAGGTGGCGTTAAAGAAATCTTTTTATTGTTGGTTGGTTAATGTGTCAGAAGCTTGACAGTGCGTGTGACTTTGTGCATCCATTATTTCTTTTTGTTTTTTCTTCTCTTGTTTTTTATTGATGAAATTTTGCATCCAGTGTTTTAAGATGGAGATCAGTTGTTAATTGAATTGAGTTCTTATAATACCGTTTTCATACACCTACTGAATGGATTCTACAGTTGAGTAATTCATTGGATGTTAATGAGGTTGGTTTTCTTGCTTCTGTTAAGTTGTTATATAAAAACTGTTGAGATTAAGAATATTTAATGGATTTTGTATTTGAGTACAAGTTGGCTTTATTAACTTCCAATCTCGGAAAAAGACTTTGAACCAAATTGTTAATCACTGTGTATATTCTTACACCCTTTTTTACTTTATGAGATTTTAATTTTTAACCTTACTAGTTTCACTGATTCTGAGGCCTTGATGCCTAGTTAGTTACTATGAATTACTGTCTGTTCCATGGCATGGATAGAAAACAGAATATGATGCTGAGTGTGTTCAGTGAAAATGAGTTCTACAGTGGCTATACTTATGGGTGAAGGTTTTGTGGGCCTGTGCTGTTAAAACTGTTGTTATCAGTAGGGCTATGGTAAGCTGAAGTTTGTTTTTTATTGAATGGGAAATAGCTATGTTGAATGCCCTTAGCTTTCCCTTGTAGTCTTATCTATTCTTTCTTCTTTGTTTGTTTCTGAAAGGTCTCTTTCTCAATCTGAAATCCTAGCCGGTGATTACATTGATTTCATGGACTGGCCTTCAAATTAATTTCTAGTTCCCTTAAAGTCTCATGTATTGCATCCATGATTTTATGGTTGTCAGACTGAGATATTTTTTCATGTTCTAACTGGACTTTTTTGCCTTTTCATTCATCAGCAAGTCAGAAATTCACAAGTGTCTGGTTTTCCGAATTTTGAAGTAAATCACCTTTGAAATTTCACATACCTCATAAGATTTTTGGGATTCCATTGGTATTGAACTCTGTTCAGCTTCCTGCCATTTTCTGCACACCAGGCTTCACCTTGTAGTCCAACACATCTGCTCCCTAAGTTTATAGCATGTCAGCAAGGTTGATATTTGTGGTACGCACTATAGAACAACGCAGAGTTTGTGGTATATAAGATGGCATTAACCTAGATTTAGAGCAGTTAGGTAGAAACCTTTCCTCTTCTAATAAAACTCTGTAGTTGCTTCAAACAAGACTAGATGACTGTGGATGAAGTGGATAGTAGCTCTGAGTGGAGCAGAGAGCAGGATAAAGCATTTGAAAATGCGTTGGCAACTCATCTGGAGGATGCTTCAGATCGATGGGAGAAGATTGTGGCTGACGTGCCGGGGAAGACTATAGAAGAAATCAAACAGCATTATGAGCTCTTGGTTGAAGATATTAACCAGATCGAATCCGGTTGTGTGCCTCTTCCGTCTTATAATTCTTCTTCAGAGGGCTCAACAAGCCATGCTAGTGATGAAGGAGCTGGCAAGAAGGGCAGCGGTCCTGGACATTATAGCAGTGAGTCTAATCATGGAACTAAGGCTTCAAGATCAGATCAGGAACGACGAAAGGGGATTGCTTGGACTGAGGATGAACACAGGCAAGTTTAATATTGCTTATATATTTTGAAAAAACCTGTATATGCTAGTAGAGGTTACATTTAAATGGTTATTCTTTAAATCTCAGGTTTATGATGCTTAAACATTTTTGTGTGTGGATAGTTCTAGTTGTATCTAGTTGTGGACTCTGTATCCTATCCTATGCATTTTGAAGTCTGAACATCATGATATATTCTGAGTCTATACACCTCAAAAAATTTGTTTGCAGCTTTTCGTAAATCTCTCTCTCTCTTTTTTGTCATTTATCTGTACTAGTTAATAAGATGGCATTGCATCCAATACTCCTTAAACTGGTAACAGTTTTAGGTGAGGATGAAGTGATAAAAACCAGAGGAGGAGAAAAGGGAATCTCGATGTTGAACTGAGTTTTGATTCAGTTTTGCACTCTGCTAGTTCCATCTCAACAGGCATTATGATTATTAACAATTATTTCCTATGTTATCAAGATCGAGAAACTACTTAGCAACAAGAGGAGGGTTGCAAGATTGTAAAATGTAGGATTGTAAGATCTTACCCAAATTGTAAAATTACACTAATAAACACAGAGAGAGAGAGAGAGAGAGAGAGAGAGAGAAACCCCTCTATAAATAACAACATTAAGTCAAACATAAAACTGGAATTTCCTAACCATAACATTCAAAACAACTCATAATTAGTCGCATATATAACCACCAGCCCCTGCCCCACTATCAACTTGCCCAGCAGAAGCCTTTTTTCAGTGATTACTAAACAAAGACAACACCAAAACAAACTTGGAAGCATACCAGATTTTGGCCTAGCTGACCAAAGCACTAAACTGGCACCAGAGATGGGGAAGCTGTGTGAGGATGCCCATTGAATCAGCAAGACAGCAAAAGAGAGGGTTGAGACTCAAGAGATATCAGAAGGATGGTTCAAGACAGCAAGGTCAATGTGTGTGAGCGATGGCGTAGATGAATGGTGGTGCAGAACTAGATGTGAATGAGATGCTGTGACCTGTGAAGGGCTTGGGCACATATGCAAAAGGCATGAATGAGAGATGGGATCTGTTTTGTTAAGCAAAAGCCACTATTTAGGGAACCAAAATGGGTTAAAATCCTTGTTTATGTGAACCAGGTTACACAATCCGGCCCCAAAATCTCTAATTTGAGGATTGACAAACTCACACAATCTCATGATCTCACGTTCGGGACAGGGCATCAGGATTGCAAGATCGTGTGATCTTACCATCTAGATCCTGATTTTAACAGCATTGGTTATTTCCTTTGATGTGGTCTCTTGTTGTATCATTGTCTATATTTGTAATATGTTGCTGCAATACTTCATGACAGGCCATTTTCCATATTTGTATCAGTTATCGTAGCGATAATTTAGAGTAGTTATGCCTCAAACGTGTCTGTTCTGTTGTCTGCATTGTGTTATGTTAAATTCTTAATAGCAAGCCTTTCAATTTCCGACTATGCTATTCTTTTCTTTTTCTATTCTACACTTTCCTTTACCAGGACACAGAACCTAAACTGCTGAATGAGAGAGTATAATTATTTTAATCTTCAGTGCAACATCTTTGAAGACATAAACCTATAAAAGTGAAAACTTATAATTTGAATTTAAGGATGTTCCATGAAAGTAGTTCTTTACTGCTGCACTGATTTATGCTATTTGGTTCTTATTTCCTTCTTGATGTATACTCTGTACTTATCTTCGTTGGATGACATAAATCATATGTTTGGATCATGCCAATTTGTTGGGCTTATAACAGTTTGTCTTTTATCATAGCTTCAAGAAATTATTGTTTCATCTAGCAAGAAGCTTACATGTTACATCTTTTACAGAAATGCTCCTACAATCTTCCATTTAACAATTGTAGTCTAGATTTAACATTAATCTTATGGTCCTATCAACAGCTAATTAACTACATTAGAGCATAAGCGGGTATGAGATCTTAAAACTGTAAAAGGATTTGACACTTATGCCCTTGTTTTGTCAAACTTCAACTGTGAGTAGTATCCTGCATCTGTAGATGGCAATGAGCAGTATACGCAGATTAGGGTTCTGTTAGGCAATGGGGAAAGATAGCTTAGGACTCAGTTGATCTATGGCTTGCAAAGTGTATTATGTTGGGATTTTATTTGATTTTGTTCATACTAGACTGGACCATTTTTTCGTAGTACCTTTTCATAATTAAGTGCTCAAGTTACAGTTGTGTATCATTAGTTTATATTTGTGGGCATGATTTTGAGATGTGTACTAGAAAGAATAGATTGACCATGAGAAGAAACATTTAGGTGGCCAGTTAAACCTTAAATAAATTGGGTTGAGTTGCAGGCTGATAGAAATTGGATAATAATGACTGAATTTTATAGAAACACTCTACAGGAATTATTCTTTCCAAAACAGAGACAGAATTACAACAATTAGAATCAGAATATTCACTCAAACAAGCCAAGATTTCGAGAACTTGGTTCTCTCCCTCCCAAGGTCTAAACCACACATCTTCAGGATAACCAGAATATGATTCTGTTTTTCCTTCTTATTC
Source organism: Glycine soja (assembly GCF_004193775.1). NCBI lineage: Eukaryota > Viridiplantae > Streptophyta > Magnoliopsida > Fabales > Fabaceae > Glycine > Glycine soja. The sequence continues at coordinate 34,384,599 of NC_041008.1, forward strand.
TACACATACCCATAACTGCCTAATTAAAATAACTGTTCCTAATAAACTGGTCCTAATAATAGTAACTGCTGTCCTATTAAAACTAACTGCTAACTATTCCTAATAAACTGCTCCTAATAATAGTAACTGCTGTCCTATTAAAACTAACTGCTATTGACAGCACATAACAATTATTTTGCCCCCCTTCTCTTATAAACATTCTTTTTAAGAGGTCTAACACAGGCTTCTCTGAAATAGAAAAAAATTGACTAATACGGTCCCTCAAGTCTTTCCTAAGACAATACATTTAAAAACAAAAAGGAATTTGGGCTACCTGGGATTATTAATATCACACAATAGTGGGTCAGATGGCCCTGGGCCGATACTGGAAAGCCATCAAAGAGCATTTTCTTGGTCATGACTGTAGTGGCAGAAATAGCAAGCAAAATTGTGGCAAATAGAACACTGCAGTGGCACTATGCCAATTGGAATCAAAACCCCCCTTTTGTCCCTGTTACACTGTCGATTTTGGGGGTAAAAATGAGGATTTTACTCCCTTCAATAAAGGCCATAAGGGAAAGCTAGGACTTCAGCTCTTCTCTAACCTTCCATCTTGAAGAGGGGGGGGGGGGGGGTATTGATAGATGGGGGAAAGGTGTATGTTAGCTGTCAGTTAGTTAGGATAACTAACTGTTAGATAGTTAGAACTAACTGTTAGTTAGTTAAGAAACTATAAATAGTGAATTAGAGGGAAGTTAGAATGGGGGAGTAGGAAGTGGAGGGTGGTGAGACCTCGAAACTCACTTTGTATTCTGTCTTGGGTGTTGGAAGCACCACCATAATAATACAATCTTTTCCTCTGTTTCTGGTCCTGTTCTATCAGTCACTCAAACTACTGAGAAGCCTACTGTAATCATTCTTGATCTGTTCCTAAGTCTGTTTCACGTTGGGTCTTGGGATTAGGGTTAAAATCATTCTTTCTTTCGATTTTGGTACTGGTTTCTATCATTGATGCAATGTAAATGAGACTGATGCTGGGATACTTGCATAGTCTTGGAGTGTATTTTGGGGCTCTTCTGGACTTTGAGATAAAAGATAAATCATATAGTGAAGGGCCCATTTCCGGATAAGGAGTTCTTCCTCAATCTTTAATTTAGCTTGGTGTTTGTGTTTTTTGTACTTGTTCACAAATTCATAGATCTTGATTTAAGCTTTTCTTTTATTGAGTGATATTGTGTATTTAATTGGTACATACTCATATTACTATTTTTTTTCTTTTTTATATTGCTAAATGTTTCATTGCTATAAAAGTATTAGACACATTTTGGATGTTTTTATACTTTTAAAGAAAAAGAAAAAAATGGTCAACAACCAACTCATCTTCTTAGATCAAGAATTTATGTGATTAATTAACTCATTCTTGTGTGCTAGAGAAATCGAATCCAATCGGATACTTCATTATTAGTTTTTTTGTAGATTTTCTCAAGGTAAGAAAATATTACACAGGTAATAGGGATATCCTAACCTAAGATTTCTTAATAGGTAGAATGCAAAACTATTTCCCTTGAGCCAAAATTGTTGATAGAGTTTGTGTCTGGTAGAATGCTTTTGAAATAAAGATCTTCTAGTGAGCTTCAGCAGTGTTGGTCACTTTACTTCCCGTGTGCATGGCAATTATTTGTCTGTTCCTATAATTATGGCACTGTTTTGCTCCTTGGTTCATGCCATATTGAACAGAGCTTATATGAATGACAAAATAAGATTTATGCTTTATCATTTAATGGATTGGATGGGACTGGGACAAAGGAGAAAGGAGTAGAAACAATAAAATATTTTTAAAACCATGATTATGAAAAGACAACTGTATTTTATGTCTGGGCACCAGCAAGTAATTATTAAGTCAACCAAGAAAAATGAGCATAAGAATTCCTGATTTTGTTGCTGATACAATTACTGGGTTAGAATAACAATGATTGGTATTGACATTGGAAACAAATTTGCAAGATTCTTATGGAGTTTTTTTCACATCACTGAGATCAAACTGGCTTTGTCATATCACCATAAACAATCTATTGAGTGTAAATTTTTGGTCCTTGTTGCATGTTTCTATTTTCCAGTCAGGATGTGGTGTATCTCTTCTAGGTACCTTTTAGGGCATGACCTTTTTTAGCTGATATGGTCTTTCTATCCAATGCTCCATTCTGCACGTGTGACTATATAAATGTGCATTCATGTTTGGGAGATGCCATACTTGTATGTGTTTGATTTATTATCATGTTGGAAACTGAATACAATAAACAATAAATTCTTGGTATTATTGGGTAGCTATGCCATGGTGTTTGTCATCTTCATCTGCTTGTTTTTAGCTTATTGCTTTGTTATTTTAACTCTTTGGGAGGTGAAATTATATAATGTTATTTCTAAAAATCTTCCATCATTCTTTTAGATTCCTTCTGATCTGAGATAGTTCAGCCCTGCCTGATGTGGGAAGGTCTTTTGGTTTATCATTGAGATGCTTTTGTCATTTGGTGAATCTTTTGTCTATTGAATGGCTAAGCTCTTCAAGTGCATGTATCAAATGCACACTTGTGTTAGTAGGATTTGAGGGACGAGGGCTTGCTAAACATATTGTATTTTGTTAAAATAGGAGAAACTGAGAGATGTTTGTGTGAAAACCATGTGTCAGAGTACACAGCGGATGCTTTATTATATAGTGGTCATTACAATAAATAATGATGATGAGACGATATTTAGTTTCCTTTAAATCAGGTATGTTTCCTATAAATCAGATCCTAATAAATCTATACATTAAATATTTCTGATTCTCAACATATTTAATTGGAATATTGAAAATTTATGATTTTGGATCTAATTTGGGTAAAAGGAAGATAGTTTGATTGCTCCAGTTTCAAATTTGTTTGTCAGTGTTCAAAGATGTAGCTTCCATGTTGCGTTTTATTTTCTTCTTATTAACTCTTCTTTCCTTTGTTTTTGATTAAAGTTGTGTTGTAAGTCATGGTTTATTTCCTTGTACTTTTTGAAATCAAGGATACATCTTGTGAGCAGGGTTTGTGTTAAAGATTTTTTACGTGTATCAAGTCTTTCTTTCCATGATATTTTTTCCTTTTAGTTTTGATGGTTAAACTTTAAACTGTTAAAGTCAAAGAATAGTAAATTCATATGTTTGTCAGGATAAAGGACTAGCATGCTAACAAATTTTGCAACATTATCCACAAGCAAGTAATTCTATTCAAGCTGGTTTTATATTCAAGGATTAGGGTGATGCTTAGACCTTGTCCTATTTATTTTCTGTTTAAGAAAAAGCAGGATTACTTTTTGTGTGTTTTAAGGACAGTCTGGGGCATAGGGGAGGTCCCATCATTGGGGTGAGACCTATGAGATCCTCCACAAGGAGGCCCAAGGGAGGGGGAAAGGGGGTTGGAGTATCTGCATCAGGATTGAACCTCTGAGTACATCAGAAACACCATATGCCACTCCACTAAGCCAAAGGCTCTTTTGGTAGTGAAGTCAATGTTTATCCCTTTTTTGTTGTCCAGTTTATGTTTAGGGTTTCAAGATCCGTTATAACACACTGACAAATGTCGTAAGTTCATGTTTCTCAGTGTACTATGTATAACCTGAGTCTCACATTGGACTTTCTGTGCCAGCTCTTTTGCAACCCTAGGTAACTTCTGTTCCACAGCTGTGGTTGGTAAGAAATTGTGCTTATGTTGATCCTATAGTGAATGAAGTTACAGACCTTGTAAAATAAAATCCTTTATAGGTTAAATTTTGGGTTAATTGTACTTATGAACCTTAAGAGTGGCTAATTCATGGAAATTGCCTTAATTATTTCTCTGTTTTTTTTGGCACATTTCCTTAAGACCCCATTGTTTGTTTTGGATTTTACTATAAATGTAGCACATAAGCAAAATAGATTTTCTTTTAACTTCAAATAAGATCTGATAGAGATGGTCTTGGTGCTATTTCAAGCCTTACATGCTTTAAGTTTGTATTGGACAAGCATTTGTTTGTTGTATAAACAATTTTGTTATTGTTAAATCCAAGATTAGGATACTATTATATATCTCCGGAGAAAAGTAGTACAAGATTCTTAAATGAACTGTTCTGCTGCTGCTGCCGCTGCTGCCATTACATTTCTGGTTCTTTAAAAGCCACATGTGTGATAATATTTGGTCATATTGGTAGCAGCTAAATCACAAATCTGATTGCTGTCATCATTTTGCTTTTGTGTAAGTATATTTGATATTAGGCCTACATTTGTGTCTATAGTTTAATTTTGTTATTCACAATTGCTTGAGTTCTATAAGATTCTGACTTTGACATATAAAATTGTTCGAAAAGGGAATCTAGGATTCCAGAGTTGGGACTTATTCCTTAGATTCTTCTGATTACTTAGGGTTAAAAAAACTGACAATTTTCCTTTCTTTTGCTGGCTTTGAGCATCTGATTTTTCCAAAGTATGCTAAAAAGTTTTGGTCACTTAATTTTAGTTGGTGTTTTAAGTCACTTAAAGTTATCCTTCTTGTGCTCATTAAATTGTTAATGAGGTTGCTATCATTCTTTTGAGGTTTCAATCTAATGCCAGAAAAAGAAAGATCCACTGAAATCTCCCTTCACAAAGATCAAAGCAATCTTATTTTTTTTTAAGTAGAACGATTATGTTATGACTTATGATGTGTTTTTATATTGTTGTAGCTAAGTTCACTACTAGGCATGGAACTTTAATTATTACTCCAGGCACTATCCGTTGATTGTCCTCAAACTCAGCCTCTGTTTCCCTTTTATTGCCTTATTTAAATCTATAGAGCAAGTTGCGTTTATTTCTCATTAAATTCTCAAATCAAACAATGACTTGGGGATGTTTTTCTAACATTAAATTAGACTCCATTAAGGATACGCTGTGCAATTTTAGAAAAGTATCCTTATGTCACAATTTGATTCAAGAACTTAGGCAATAATATAATAAACTTGATATAAGTTTTTGTCAGCATGTGTGTATTTTGTGTCTTATTATTGTGATGTATTGTTTTTATTGTATTGTAGCTAAGCTCTTGAGTAGGTTTGGAACTTTGGTTATTACTTATTAGTCCTGGCACTATCTCTTTATTCTCTTTCAACTTAGCTTCTGTTTCCCGTTTCTTGCTGGTTGCCTTATGTCAAATCTAAAGCTTGTGGCACTCTTTCTGCACATTCTATATCCCTGCTTCATATGGCATACTTATAGACTTTTAAAATGGTCACATAGCAAAATCTCTCTGTTCATCCAGCAAGTATGTTCTGAATTGTTTATCACAATTCAATGATATATTCTTACCCCTTTCAAATTTATGCCTGACATATCATTCCTCTCTATTCCTCAAAATAATTCCACATGTGAATGTGCTAACCCAGTTTCTCTACACTAGCCAGGGAATGAACTGCTGACTAAGTTTCCTTCCTGCCAAGAACTATGTATTTTTTTTTATCTGATATTACCTGGAAAACGAAAACAAAAGAAAGAAATATGATCGGGAATTCCAGGGTGAAGCTGGAGATTGATAGGTAATCCCTATAGTTAGTTACATAGTGGAAAACTTAGATAGTTTGGGCCCCGTTTGGGGTGGTTTTTGATTTTTCGTTTTAAAATTTGTATAAACTAAAACTAGTTTTCAGTTTATAATTTGTAGTTTTGTTTCTAATTTTCAAAAATCTGTTTTGAATCTTCAGAAAAATAAAATGTTTATTAGAAAAAAATGTGACGCCGAGAGAAAAGAGAGAACGGAGAATGGTAAACTCATAATCAATGACAATGCAAAAGAGAGAACCAATAACAGATCTGACGGAGGCACGAGAGAAACCACGGTCCACGGTGTCAAGTTCGGTGGCGCCACTGGTGAGGAGCATGTTGAGCGGATTCGACTTGCTGGCGGGCACGAGTGCCTACTGCTGCCCCTCCTTGGCCGGCACGACGGTGTCGGGGATGTACAACTTCTTTCGAAGGGCCTTGCGGTGGGAACCACCTCTGTAGTCGCTGGAAGAGATGAGAGGATCGTGCAGGATCAAGGCGCTGCCGTACATGGTGGCGGCGGTCGCGGCAACGGTGTCTAGTTTTCTGAGAGAGATTGAGAGTCGTCAAGAGAGAGAGAGAGAGAGGGATGGGGGGAGGGGGAGAGAGAGAGTAGGTCCCTGTGGGGAAGGGGACTGAGATCTAAAACTAACAACCGAACTCAATAAATCAATTTTTATTGTTTTTTAAATAAGGGTAAAACTGTTTTGAAAACAAGTAAAAAACTAACTCGGTCTCAATTTTGCTGAATATGTTTTCGTTTTGAAAAGGCATTTGAAATTGAAAATCAGAAACTCAACCACGCCAAACGGGGCCTTAGTTAGTTGGAAGCAGAGATAATTAGAAAAACAAGGAATGTTGCCTATAAATAAGAAAAGGGGTCGAGAGGGAGATTTTATCTTGTGATTTGTGAGGGAATTCAGATTTTTGTGTTGTGGGAGAGTCCAGCAGGCCTCTCAAATGTCCTGCGAATCACTTGTACTCTCGTTAATAGAAGCTTTCCTTTCTTTCTGATTCAGTTCCAATCAGATTAATCCTGGAGTTTACATACTGTGCTGTCAGCGTGACATGAGGTTTTCTTCTGAAACCTAGAGCACTTACAATGGTGCTATGTGTTGCCTTGGATTACAAGTTTAGAACAGGACATTTGTAACATTTATCAAGTGAGGTTAAACAAGCAGCAAAGCTGTTACTACTGGTACCTCTACTATTCATAAGCTAGCTGCTGACTTTAATACATGCTGTGGACTGATGCTATATTGAATTTCTTCAGTACTGAGTTACAATCTGAGGATCAGTGATTACAACAGTGTGTGGATTTTACAGTTTTATTGGTACTGCTATTGAATGCTTCTCTTTTTTGGATATCAAATAGATGCATCCGTATGCTAAGCTTATTTCGTTTTAAAATTTCAAATTGGTTGAACAGGTTATTTCTTCTGGGCTTGGATAAGTATGGCAAAGGTGACTGGCGAAGCATATCAAGGAACTTTGTGGTGACAAGAACACCTACACAAGTAGCAAGCCATGCCCAAAAATACTTCATTCGTTTGAACTCCATGAACAAAGATAGAAGGCGATCCAGCATACATGATATCACCAGCGTTATCAATGGAGACATTTCAGCACCTCAAGGACCAATAACCGGTCAAACAAACGGTTCTGCTGGAAATTCTACTGCCAAAGCAGCCAAAACGGACACCCCGGCATCAACAGGGGTGCCAGGTGTTGGTATCTATGCTGCTCCAACCATTGGACAACCAATAGGAGGACCCTTAGTATCTGCTGTTGGCACCCCAGTGAACCTTCCTGCACCTGCACACATGGCATATGGAGTCCGAGCCCCGGTTCCCGGTGCAGTCGTACCTGGTGCACCAGTAAATATGGGCCCTATGACGTACCCTATGCCGCATACATCGGCTCCTCACAGGTGAAGTGCTGTTTAGAGGCCTAATGTACAAAAGAAACAAGAGATTAGTGGTGGCTTCTGCAGTGAATGGAATTCTTTTCTAGACAATTGCTTTTTGCTTATTATATGCAACAATGAGTTATGCATAATCAGTCATTTCAAATAAGCCATATGAGGAAGCAATTGAACATGGAATGTTTGACAGCCTTGACATAGGACAGCATAAGTACGGTTGTTTTGTAGACATTTGAATTGGCTATTGTTAAACCGTGCTACAGAGGAAGGTTCTATGGATTTTAAGTGTAAATTATTGTTTCACTCTTAGTTTTTGTAGGAAATAAACTCTTCACCTGTGAATCTATGATCTACCTTAATTTTACGTGTGTAAGTTACTACAATTGAATTTGGCATGAATTATTAAGGTTATGTTTGGATTAAAGTTTGGAAAATACTTTTATAAATTCCAATGCATTATAAAAAAACTTAAATGCATCAAATGAAGAAAGAAATTGTTTTCAGAAAAGGACTTTTGAACTTTACCAACTTTAATCCACAAAACATTTAAGAATTTCTTCCCTCGGTTAATGAGTGGTATATTGGTTGTGGGACTAACAAAGATTAGTTCAGTTGGTTGTGCAAATTTAGACTTTGTTAAGGTAATTCTAGGATGAGACTCGAAGAATTTCAGAGAAGAGTAGGGACGCCAATGAAAGAACGGTCTCCGAATCTTATTAGAAAGGAAATTGAGATACAAGAGTGTTTACAAATTTTGATTCACTGAATCAGAGGAATCAACCTCTATTTATGTCTCACCACTTTCCCCTTGGGAATGTCTGTTATTCTGTTATTCTAACTACCCATCCCTCTCTTGACTTACTTACAAGAATATCCCGTATCAATTCCCCACCCTTAGCTTCAGTCTTGTCCTCAAGGTTGGAAGTGAGGATACCTTTGCTTCAAATCAAAGAACAATTCCCAAGTTGCATCCTCTGGCAAGCTATGCTTCCACTTTACTAGGACCTTAGTAATCGCTCGACCCCTTCTCTTTACTGTCATGCGATCCAAAATAGCTTCAGGTTCTTTGATTAGAGGATCTCCTTCTACTGAACTTTGAAGACTAGAAGAAGTTACTGCTTCACCTACATGCTTCTTCAATTGAGAGACATGGAATACATCATGTATGCTTGAACCCGAAGGAAGCTTGATCTTGTAGGCCACTGCCCCTGATGTCAGCTCCATTGGAGCTTGTAGACCTAGGATCTTCTCCATCAATGGATTCCTTTGCTTTTTGGAAGATGAATGACAACGTAATGGAGAAGCAAGAGAGAGAGGAGACGCCACTTCAAGGAAAAGTGAGTCTAGAAGAAGCTCACCACCATAAGAGGCCATGGATAAGAGCTTAGAGGAAGAAGGAGATGAATGAAGGGAGAGGAAGAGAAGAGCACGAAATTTTGTGCTCTAAAAGAGCTCTGAAATCTGAAGTTTAATATTCAAATGATCAAAGTTGAAAAAAATGCACACACATGACCTCTATTTATAGCCTAAGTGTCACACAAAATTGGAGGGAAATTTGAATTTCAATTCAAATTTCACTTGAATTTGAAATTGAATTTGTGGAGCCAAACTTTGGAGCCAAAATTTCACTAATTATGATTAGTGAATTTTAGTTATGGTTCAGCCCACTAATCCAAGATCAATTCCAAGATTCTCTACTAAGTGTGCTTAGGTGTCATGAGGCATGTAAAGCATGAAGGACATGCACAAAGTATGACTATATGATGTGGCAATGGGGTGTAGTAAGCAAATGCTCACCCCCTCTAAAATTTAATTGGATTGTGCTTCTACCAATTCAATTAAATTTTATTTCCCAACACACACATCAAATATTCACTTAGTGCATGTGAAATTACAAAATTACCCCTAATACAAAAACTAGTCTAGGTGCCCTAAAATACAAGGGCTGAAAAATCCTGTATTTCTAGGATACCCTACCTACATTATGGAGCCTTAAATACAAGGATCAAATATAATGACATCCTAGTCTAATATGTACAAAGATAATTGGACACAACCTTGGCCCATGGGCTCAGAAATCTATCTTGAGGTTCATGAGAACCCTAGGGCCTTCTTCAGCAGCTCTAGCCCAATCCTCTTGGAGCCTCTTGCTCATGGCTTTAGTGACTCGTCCCTTCCTAGGGAGGATTGCATCATCTCCTTCCCCTTGAAGAGGATTTGACCTCAAATCTGTTAGTTCCTCCTCCTTAATATCAGCTCCACCTGCAAAAGGAATTAAATCAGAAATGTTAAAAGTGGTGTTGACTCCATACTCTTCTGGGAGGTCCAACCTATAGGCATTGTTATTGATTCTCTCTATAACCTGAAAAGGTTCATCCCCTCTAAGGCTAAGCTTGGATTTCCTTTTAGTAGGGAATCTATCCTTCCTAAGATGGAGCCAAACCCAGTCACCGTCATTAAGAACTAGCTCTCTTCTTCCTCTATTGTCTTTAGTTGAATACACATTTGTTTGGTTCTCTATTTGGTTCTTAACCCTCTCATGCAACTTTTTTACAAACTCTGACCTAGATTCCCCTTCTTTATGTATAAAAGAAGTGTCCAGTGGGAGGGGAATGAGGTCTAACGGTGTTAGGGGATTGAACCCATAGACAACCTCAAAAGGGGATTGCTTAGTGGTTCTATGAACCCCCCTATTGTAGGCAAATTCTACATGAGGAAGATACTCATCCCAAGACTTATGATTGGCTTTCAGAAGAGCCCTTAAAAGGGTGGATAAAGACCTATTCACTACCTCTGTTTGCCCATCAGTTTGTGGATGACAAGTGGTAGAGAAAAGAAGTTTAGTTCCTAGCTTAGCCCATAAGGTTTTCCAGAAGTGGCTAAGGAACTGAGCATCTCTATCTGACACAATGGTCATAGGCAAACCATGGAGTCTCACAACTTCCCTGAAAAAGAGTTTTGAGATGTGGGAAGCATCATCCACCTTGTGGCATGGTATAAAGTGTGCCATCTTGCTAAACCTATCCAGCACCACAAAGATAGAGTCTACATCTCTTTGGGTTCTAGGAAGCCCAAGGACAAAGTCCATACTAATGTCTACCCAAGGTGCAGAGGGGATGGGTAAGGGTGTGTATAGCCCATGAGGGGATGTAAACAAGCCACACACCTAGTGCAATGCTTATGGATATCTTTCTTCATATGGGGCCAATAAAACTTTTCTTTGAGTAAGACAAGGGTCTTGTCTATCCCGAAGTGGCCTATGAGCCCACCCTCGTGGCTCTCTTTCACATGTAATTTTCTAATGGATCCTTGGGGTATGCAAAATTTTCCCTCTTTGAACAAATACCCCTCAGCCAAATAGAATCCATCTTGGGCCTTTTTCCCACAACTCTCGTAAATGGGAGAGAAATGTTCATGTAAAGCATACAAGTCCCTAATATTATCAAATCCTAAAATTTGGGCTCCTAGGGAGCAAAACAATGTGTGTCTCCTAGAGAGGGCATCAACTACCACATTTGTTGTTCCCTTTTTGTATTTGATAACATATGGAAATTGCTCTAGGTACTCTACCCATTTTGCATGCCTCTTGTTTAACTTGCTTTGCCCTCTAATGTACTTAAGTGATTGATGATCACTATGAATGACAAATTCCTTGGAAACAAGGTAATGTTCTCAAGTTTGGAGGGCTCTTATCAAGGCATATAGCTCTTTATCATAGGTGGGGTAGTTGAGGGTGGCACTATGAAGTTTTTCACTAAAATAAGCAATAGGGTGCCCACCTTGTAATAATACAGCTCTAACTCCCACTCCAGAGGCATCACATTCTAGCTCAAAAGTTTTAGAAAAGTCAGGAAGAGCTAGAACAGGTGCCTTTGTAAGTTTTTCTTTGAGCAAAGCAAAGGCTTGCTCTTGTTTTTCACCCCAGGTAAATGCCACATTCTTCTTCACTAGCTCATTGAGAGGTGATGCAATTGTAGAGAAATTAGGAATGAACCTTCTATAGAAGCTTGCTAACCTATGGAAGCTCCTAATATCTCCCACACTTTTTGGGGTGGGCCATTCTGGATGGCTTTGATTTTCTTAGGGTCCACTTGGACCCATTTCTACCAACTACAAACCCTAAGAACACTATATTATCTACACAAAAAGTACACTTCTCTATATTTGCATAGAGGGTGTTTTTCCTAAGGACTGAAAGAACTTGCCTGAGATGTTCTAAGTGATCATCTAGGCTCCTACTGTACACTAAAATATCATCAAAATAAACAACTACAAAAATCTACTTATGAAATCCCTTAAGACATGATGCATAAGCCTCATAAAGGTGCTTGGTGCATTAGTGAGCCCAAAAGGCATCACTAGCCATTCATACAAATCGAACTTGGTCTTGAAAGCGGTTTTCCACTCATCACCCTTTTTCATCTTGATTTGGTGATACCCACTTTTAAGATCAATTTTTGAAAAGATATTGGCACCATGCAACTCATCAAGCGAATCATCAAGTCTAGGAATGGGGTGCCTATACTTTACAATGATGTTGTTGATGGCCCTGCAATCTGTACACATTCTCCACATACCATCCTTTTTGGGCACCAACAACACTGGCACAACACATGGGCTTAGGCTCTCTTGGCCCCATCCCTTCTCCAATAATTCTTTAACCTGAGACTCTATCTCCTTAGTCTCCTGAGGGTTAGTCCTATAGGCTGGCCTATTAGGAAGGCTTGCTCTTGGGACTAAATCTATTTGGTGTTCTATTCCCCTTAAAAGAGGTAGCCTAGGGGGTATCTCTTTGGGAAATATATCACCAAATTCATGTAAGAGTTCTTGGACCTTTGGGGGTAAGGTCTCAAATGTAGGAATTGTGGCAGTGCTAAGTGATGTTTCCCTTGATAGGAGAAGGTAGAAAGATTGTTTAATGTTGGTCCTTGTGGCCTCAATAATCTTAAGAGGGATAGACTTAGAATGCAGAAGAAGCAACAACAATCAATTTAATAATATTCTTTAAACATGCAAGGAAAAATTGATTGCAATAACATAAATGAGATAAGGGAAGAGAGAATGCAAACACAATTTTATACTGGTTCAGCCACTTCCTGTGCCTACGTCTAGTACTCAAGTAACCCACTTGAGATTTCCACTATCTTTGTAAAATCCTTTACAAAGTCTGAACCACACAGGAACAACCCATCCCTTGTGTTCAGATGCTCTACAACAAGAGACTCACAGTCTCTTAGCCAATCTCATTGAATAAGAAGAATGGAAGAAGAATTCTCTCTTCAAGAGAAGAAATTACAATGAAGATAATGTAAGAATCCTTATAGATTTTGCAAGTGTTTGGCCAAGGATTTCTTTTGAGAGAGCATTTGACAATGAAGTTCTTTTGGAATCTCTCTCATTTTCTTTTGAGAGGATAAGACATTTTTGCCAAGCAAAAACTCCTTCTAAAATTCGTGCCCAAGTCACCTATTTATAGGCCTTTGATGGCCATTCACAAATCCAATGAAAAGTTATGACTGTTGGCAGATTTTCTGAAAATTCTCCACTGGTCATCGATTACAATGTTTGTGTAATCGATTACACAGTTATAATTTGAATGGTCATGACTTTTGAATTTGAATTTCAGGAGTTTCGTTGCTGGTAATCGATTACAGACATATGGTAATCGGTTACATGTTGAAAATTCAAATTCAAAACCTTTTTCAACAGCTATTTTTCAACCCTATCTTCTGGTAATCGATTACACTTCCTGGTAATCGATTACCAGAGCCTTGCATGTCTTGAAAGCACTTTGTTTTAAGGCAAGGCTTGGTCTTTAGTGAATCTTGAAACAAGGCTTTGTTTGTTGAAGCAATCTTGAATTATTCTTGAAGCAAATGCTTATCATTTGAAGCAGCCTTGTTACATTCTTCTTTGACATCATCAAAATCATGTATACATACATTCACATACACATTCTCCACGTACCATCCTTTTTGGGCACCAATAACACTGGCACAACACATGGGCTTAGGCTCTCTTGGACCCAACCCTTCTCCAACAATTCTTTAACCTGAGACTCTATCTCCTTAGTCTCCTGAGGGTTAGTCCTATAGGTTGGCCTATTAGGAAGGCTTGCTCTTGGGACTAAATCTATTGGGTGTTCTATTCCCCTTAAAGGAGGTAGCCCAGGGGGTATATCTTTGGCAAATATATCACCAAATTCATGTAAGAGTTCTTGGACCTTTGGGGGTAAGGTCTCAAATGTTGGAATTGTGGCAGTGCTAAGGGATGTTTCCCTTGATAGGAGAAGGAAGAAAGATTGTTTAAGAAGGAGTGCTCTTTTAATATCACTTTTTGTTGCAAAATGATTTTTCTTCTTAACAATCTTCTTGGAGGAATCCTTTTCCTCTTTTTCCTTCCCCTTGGCCTTTGAAGACAAGGCCTTACTATCCTTCTTTTTCTTTTGTTTTTCTAGTTTTTCTTCCTCATCCCTCTTATCTTTCATAATTAGTTGATCTTTGGCCACCTGTGAAGGTGTTTGAGGATGCAACACAAATTTAGTGGCAAGATGGGTGAGGGTAATCTCATTAGTTAGGCTATTGTAAATGATCTTCCTATCAAATTGCCACGGCCTTCCTAAAAGAATATGTCCTGCCTCCATGGGAACTATATCACAATTAACTTCATCCTTATATGTCCCAATGGAGAAAGGTACCGTCACTTGTTGGTTAACTATCATTTCCCCTTGCTCATTGAGCCATTAAAGTTTATAAGGTTTTGGGTGGGGAATGATAGTGAGGTTCAACTTGGAAACTAATCTTGCGCTACAACAATTGCAACAAGATCCACTATCCACAATGAGAGAACAAGTTTATCTAAAATTTTGCATCTTGTATGAAAGATGTTTTCTCTTTGGGATTGAGAAAGATCACAAGATTGACCTCCAAGGAGCCTTCTAACCATTAAGGGGTCACCTTCTTCATGGGGGTAGACTTCCTCAATAGACTCTTCACCCATTACTTCATCTTCACTTCCACTAGAGGAAGGGCAAGAAGTAGTCTCCTCTTGACTACTATAAATGTCTTGACCCCTCATGATCAAGGTTTTCTTTGTGGGGCATTGAGAGGCAATGTGACCTCTCCCAAGACATTTGAAACATTTAATGTTGCTAGTCCTTTCTTGGGAACTAGTCTTAGGGGTGTATTTCTCTATGGTCTTACCCTTATCTTCCTTGGGTTTTGAAGGTGCAGCACCTAAAATTCCATGGCCTTGGTCCTTCCTTGGATAAGAGTGAGAGCCATAACATTTTGAAGAAGGCTTTCTTTTAAGTTGTTGCTCCACTCTTATACAAAGTTGGACTAGCTCATCTAGGTCCCTATATGGAAGGAGTTCAACCTTGTCCCTCACTTCCATATTAAGCCCACTAAGGAACCTAACTATGCTTGTTCTTTCCTCCTCCCTAAGTCCAACACTTAAAAGGAGTAGTTCCATTTGTTGTCTATATTCGTCAACACTCATACTCCCTTGTCTAAGCCTTTGGAGCTTGTCCATAAGCTCCCTTTCATAGTAGGAGGGAATGTGCCTCTTCCAAAGGGCACTCTTAAGATCATTTCAATACTCTACTAGAGGATCCCCATGAATCCTTCGTTCCCTAACTAGGGAAGTCCACCAATAGAGGGCATACCCTTGAAAGCTAAGGGTAGCCAATGGAACTTTTCTCTCTTCGCTAATATAATGACAAGTAAAGAGTTGTTCAACCTTCATTCACAATCTAAGTAGGCCTCAACATTATCTTTTCCATGGAAATATGGGAGGCTAATGTTAACCTCTTGAGGCCTTCTACCCTTTTCTCTTCTTTGGGAGTGATGTTTAGTATGTGAACTATGGTTGAAACTAGCCAAAATAAACACTAAAAGAGGTGTGAAAGATAAGGTAAAAACTAATTGGTAAAAGGCAAACTACCTAGGCGGTTTGACAATTGAGAGTAAAGGAAATAAGCTATGAAAGTAAGCAAGAAATTAAAGTGCAAGAAATGCAAACAAGGCGGATCCTAAGAGTGTCTGGATGATCTCATTTAAGGTTCCCAACAAAACACTCACTATCCTAAGGGAAAATTGCCTAAAATTATTACATACAAATGGAAGTAGGGTGACCTATTGGAGGCTCCCAACTTACTTCCAATAAAAGGCCTTTTTATTACAAAATTTGAAAGCAAAACAAATTGCCAATTACAAAATTACAAAAAAAAGTCCTTAATTGTGGTGGCTATTCTCTGTTTGGTGTTTCACTCAATTTGGAGTGCTTCTTAGTCCAATAGCTCTTAAGGTGGTTGGCCCCTTGCTTCTTGACTCAAATTCTTCAAGGTATGGCACCAATCCTCCTTTCCAATTCCCTATATGGCAACTCACAAGCAAGGAAACAAAGAGACAAACAATAACTAAAGACAAAAAAAAAATGAAATGAAAGCTAAACCAATAAAGTTTTAACAAGGCAAATTTTCAAGGATTATTCAACAATTAAATCAATGAAAAGCACACAAAAGCAAGCTAGGACTCAAAGAGAAACCTAGAATGACTCTAGAGTAGAGTAGAAAAACTAAAAAAAGAAAGAAAAAAAGACTCAAGAAACCTCTAGTTTTAGCACTTGTTTTCACAATAATTTTCAATTGAAGTTTCAAAACTTGGATTGGTATAAAATAGGCACCAATTATAGAACAAATTTTGAGCCAAAACAACAAGTACACTTATCTTTCACTTTTTTTTCCTGGACATTGATTTTTCTGCCAACTTGTGTGATTTTTATTATTTTATAATTTAATCCAAATCACTTGGTTCTTTTTTTATAATTTTGGCCCAGATGTCTAGAAAATTCAGTAAAAAGTTCAGCTCAAGACATGTAGTGACCAATTCCCAATAATTTATACAAGTTTGTATGTTCAAGCTGCCAGCACTAGCGATTTCAACCTAGAAATCAAGAGTAGTGTTTATGTTGCTTAAGGCTTGGATAGTTACAATTTGTGTTTGCTTATGCTCAATTATCTTTAATAACACAATTCAAGAGAACTTAAGACTTATTTGATTCAAAAATCCAGCCACAACTCAACATCACAACTCAACTTCATCATAGGCATCATGTAGGAAACTTATAAAACAAAAAAAAAAGAGTTCAACAACAATACTTCTAGGAATTGATTTAGAACATGTTATGAACTAAATAACATGCATGAATTAGACTCAAAATTCAAAAGATAGACTAAGAATGACAAGAATACATGAACAAATGTATATAGAATTCAATCAACAAAATAAAAATTCAACACAAACTTAGAACATAATGTGACAATTACTATGACTAAACATGACTCTAAGAAAACATGGATTAAGTGATTTACACTTAGATTTTTGTATTTTTTTTTCTAATCAATATTTTGGAATAAAATTTAGCTCTAAGGTTCAGCAGAAGAATATTATTAATGAAAAATGATAGAACCTAAAATCAACACAAAAACATGATTCAAGAGTAGATCTACAAAATTTGAACCATAGAAATGCAAGAACAAGTGTAGATCTAAGATTTAATCGGTTTATTTTTTTGAATATACTCTAAACAGCACCAAACCACAAGACAATGGAGGATATATATGGAGAATATGATGAAGAACAAGGAATTAACGAGAATTCACCGAACAAAAAGATAGAGGAAGCAAAAGAACATCACCTAGATGAAGATGCTCTTGATACCACATGATGTAAGCTCCATTGGAGCTTGTAGGCCTAGGATCTTCTTCATCAATGGATTCCTTTGCTTCTTGGAAGATGAATGGCAGCGGAATGGAGAAGAAAGCGAGAGAGGAGACACCACTTCAAGGAGAAGATGAGTCTAGAAGAAGCTTACCACCATAGGAGGCCATCAATAAGAGTTTTGAGGAAGAAGGAGATGAATGAAGGGAGAGGAAGAGAAGAGCACGAAATTTTGTGCCCTAAAAGAGCTCTGAAATATGAAGTTTAATATTCAAATGATCAAAGTTGAAAAAAATGCACACACATGACCTCTATTTATAGCCTAAGTGTCACACAAAATTGGAGGGAAATTTGAATTTCAATTCAAATTTCACTTGAATTTGAAATTGAATTTGTGGAGCCAAACTTTGGAGCCAAAATTTCACTAATTATGATTAGTGAATTTTAGTTATGGTTCAGCCCACTAATCCAAGATCAATTCCAAGATTCTCCACTAAGTGTGCTTAGGTGTCATGAGGCATGCAAAGCGTGAAGGACATGCACAAAGTGTGACTATATGATGTGGCAACGGGGTGTAGTAAGCAAATGCTCACCTTCCCCTCTAAAATTTAATTGGATTGGGCTTCTACCAATTCAATTAAATTTTTTTCCCAACACACATCAAATATTCACTTAGTGCATGTGAAATTACAAAACTACCCCTAATACAAAAACTAGTCTAGGTGCCCTAAAATACAAGGGCTGAAAAATCATATATTTCTAGGGTACCCTACCTATAGTATGGAGCTCTAAATACAAGGATAAAATATAATGACATCCTAGTCTAATATGTACAAAGATAATTGGACCCAACCTTGGCCCACGGGCTCAGAAATCTACCCAGAGATTCATGAGAACCCTAGGGCCTTCTTCAGCAGCTCCAGCCCAATCTTCTTGGAGCCTCTTGCTCATGGCTCTAGCTACTGGTCCCTTTCTAGGGAGGATTGCATCAGCCCCAATCTGTTCCAATACCTGAGACTATGAAAATTTTCCGATAAGGGTGCAATTTAACATAGACCATATCGCTAACACTGAACTGCCTCTCAGATCTATGTTTATCTTCCATCATGTGAAATTTAATGAGTTTCAGCATCTCCTCCCTGCTCAAGAGGCTTCTATCCACCAACTCAATCTTAGAAGCTCCTGCTAAGTAAGGAAGATTCACAAGAGGCGGCTGTCCATACAACACTTCATAAGGAGTAGCTCGAATAGAGCTGTTAAAGGTGGTGTTATACCACCATTCAGCTAGGGGTAACCACTTAGACCATTGAGAGGGTGAATCTGCACACATACACCTCAAATATGTTTCCAAACACTTGTTAACAATCTTTGTTTGGCCGTCTGTCTGAGGGTGATAAGCTGTGAAGAGCTGGACCTGAACACCCTGAAAAGCCATAAGGTCCTGCCAAAACTGACTGAGAAATATTGAATCTCTGTCACTGGTGATAGAATTTTGAAATCCATGCAACTTGAATACATGATCAAGGAAGGATTGAGCAACATCAGCAGCAGAATAAGGATGAGAAAGAGCCATAAAGTGGGCTGCCTTGCTCAACCTATCAACTACTACAAAAATCACCTGCTTACCAAAGGAACTAGGCAAGCCTTCTATAAAATCCATGGTAATGTGCTGCCAAATCAGATCCAGAATAGGCAATGGTTGCAGCAATCCAGGAGAAGCCTTGGTCTCATATTTACACTTCTGACATACACTGCATTTCTAAACAAAAGCTCTAACATCTTTACTCATCCCTTTCCAATAGACCACAGATTTGAGCCTTTGTAAGGTTGCATTTCGTCCCGAGTGACCAGCAGCGGCAGAAGCATGAAAATGCAGAAGAATATCCTGTCTTAAAGCATCATCTCTACCCACAACTAGTCTTCCTTTCTTCATTAACTCCCCATCCTTCCAAGAATAATGTTTGTGAGAACCAGAGTTTGCTTGTAATTCTGAAATCAACCTCTGAATTGCAGGATCTGAATCCCAAGAGGCTTTAATCTTTATCACCAATTCAGAAACCACCTGATGAACCGCGAGAGCTTGACAAGCAACTGGTTCCACTCGTGACAAGGCATCAGCAGCTACATTATCATGTCCCTGCTTATACTCAATTGAAAAATCAAACTCCATTAATTTCACCAACCACCTTTGCTGAAATGCCGTAGTCCATTTTTTATCCAAAATGAATTTCAAGCTTCGATGATCAGTTTTGATGATAAAATGAGTATTCAGTAAATAATGTCTCCATTTTTGGACAACCATAACCACAACTAGTAACTCCTTTTCATAAGTAGAGTAAGACTATTGTTGGTGATTCAAATGTCTACTTATGTAAGCTATAGAGTGGTGATCTTGCATCAAGACTGCTCCAATTCCCAAACCTGAAGCATCCACCTCTACCACAAAGGTTTTTGAACAGTCGGGTAAAGCCAAAACTGGAGTCTCAGTAAGCTTCTTCTTCAATTGCTGAAAAGCCAGTTTCGCTGCATCGGACCAGATAAAGTTATATTTTTTAAGCATGTTAGTTAATGGTTTAGCAATGCCACCATATCCCTTGACAAACCTTCTATAATATCCAACTAACCCCAGGAAGCTTCTAAATTGTTTCAAGGTTTTAGGTAGTGGCCACTATTCTATTGCAAGCACTTTAGCTGGATCAGTTGATACCCCCTCCTTAGAAATGAAGTGGCCAAGGTACTCTACTTTAGAAACCCCAAAATAACACTTACTCCTCTTAGCAAACAAGGAATTCGCCCTCATAGTTGCCAAAACTTTGTGTAAATGCAGCAAATGGTCTTCCAATGAACATCTATAAACCAAAATGTCATCAAAGAACACTAGCATAAACTTCCTCAAAAACTCCTTAAAAACTAAGTTCATAAGCCCTTCAAATGTTGCAGGTGCATTAGTGAGACCAAAGGGCATCACTAAGTATTCAAAATGCCCAGCATGAGTCTTAAAAGCAGTCTTATACACATCAGCAGGATCCATTCTCACTTGATTATATCTTGACCGCAAATCGATTTTGGAGAAAATGCTAGAACCTGCCAATTCATCCAATAGATCATCTACTAAAGGAATTGGAAACTTGTTCTAACTGTATGCTTGTTAAGATCCCTATAATCCACACATAACCTCCATGATTCGTCTTTTTTACCCACCAAGACTACTGGGCTTGCCAAAGGACTACTGCTATTTTGAATTATACTAGTCGACAAAGATTCCTACACCAGCTTATCAATCACATCTTTAAGCTATTTAGCATACCTGTATGGTCTCTTACTGATAGGACCAACACCTTGAACTAGTGGAATTCGATGGTCATGACCAGGTCTGCGAGGAGGTAACCCACTAGGTTCTTGAAATAAATAAGAGAACTCATCCAATAACTTGGCAAGAGTAGGAGGGACTTCTTTATCAACAGCTTGAGTTGTAAATGAGTTCAAAAAACCCCTTTGTCCATCACATACTTGCAAAATTGACAAATGAACACCAGTTGACATAGCCTTCCCCAATTGTTGCCTCTTAACTGTTTTTAATCCAGTAGAGGCCCCTCTTAACACATGTCTCCTTCCCTTAACATAGAACTCCATCTGCAACTTATTAAAATTCCATACAATATCACCCAAGAAAACCAGCCACTCCACTCCCAAGACCAAATCACAGCATCCCAATGGAATGAGTAACATATCAGAAGTGAATTTGGTTTGCTGAATTCCCCATTGGAATCCTCTAACGACAACAAACACGTTTAACTGTGTACCATCAGCAACCACCATA
The DNA here is from genome assembly GCF_004193775.1 of Glycine soja. NCBI lineage: Eukaryota > Viridiplantae > Streptophyta > Magnoliopsida > Fabales > Fabaceae > Glycine > Glycine soja. The sequence goes on from NC_041008.1 coordinate 34,405,613, forward strand.
CTCAAGGAATCAAAAGCATTACTTTTGCAACCCAATCTCTTGGCCACCTCAATGTCCAGAAAATTATGGGTACTCCCATTGTCAATCAACACATGGAGAGGCTTCTTTTGGTGGTAGCCTGTCACACGCATGGTGTGGAAATTGGCAATTCCCATGAGGGCATGGACAAAAATTTGAGGATCTATAGAGCTGGACCCCGTTGAGTTTTCAAGCGACACTTCTTCCTCTGCACCCTCCTGTAACTCATCCACTTCCATCACATGCAACTGTAGTGTTTTATGACTCAAACCATGCTCAGGCGTAAAGGGTTCATCACAAAAATAACATAACCCTTTTGCTCTTCTATCACTCATATACGCAGGGGTTAAAGTTTTAGAGGCTTGCTGTTTTCTTTTGGGGATATCTTGTGTCTTGGAAATAGTTTTAGGAGGTGTAGGTAACAATGGTGGTTTAGAAGAAGCCTTAGGTTTAGACTATTTATTCCAAGATTTTGTAACAGAACCATGCACAGTTGCTGCCTCATGCATTTTTGCTAATATGAAGGCCCGTCAGACAGAATTTGGTTGAAACATTTGAACAAGCATCTGGACTTCTTGTTTAAGCCCCCCCCAAAAAGCAACTCAGCCTATGCTCTTCACTCAAATCCAAACGAGCTACAATAGCATCAAAAGCTTCATGGTACTCCACTATCAATCCCTTCTGCCTCAATTGCATCAATTCAGCCATAGGATCATCACATACTTCGCCAAACCTTTCAATTAAAATCCTTGTATATTCTGACCAAGGTGGTAAGTTCTGCAATCCTACAGATTTCACATAAGAGCTATGCCATTGAATGGCTTTCCCTTCAAAATGTACCACCGCTAACCTTACCTTAAACTCCTCAGGTGTATTATCAATAGAGAAGAACGTATCACATTGGATTAACCATTGTTTAACATCATTACCAAAGAAACACGGAAAATCAATTCTAGCTAGACGTGTTCCGCAAGAATAAGAAGATCTCTCATCTCAAATTGGGCTTCCCCCTCGTTGGAGAATGAGTTTTGCCCTTACTGTTATTGTGTAGAAGGTTCTGCATTTGCTGCGATATCGACAAGGCGAACGACTGTGTTAGGGAATCGTGAAGAGTTTGTTGCATCGAAGCTACCATCTCCATGAATCTTTCATCAATCTTGGAACTGAGACGATTCTCCACGCGATCTTCAATTTCACGCTCAAGAACACGATTCCGTGTAGCATCCGCCATGGCTGGTCACGCTTGGAAGGCTACAGGCTGATACCACTTGTTAATGTAATTCTAGGATGAGACTCGAAGAATTACAGAGAAGAGTAGGGACGCAAATGAAAGAATGACCTCCGAATCTTATTAGAAAGGAAATTGAGATACAAGAGTGTTTACAAATTCTGATCCCCTGAATTAGAGGAATCAACCTCTATTTATGTCTCACCGCTTCCCCCTTGGGAAGGTTTGTTATTATGTTATTCTAACTACCCATCCCTCTCTTGACTTACTTACAAGAATATCCCGTATCATACTTCTCCTAAGTTAATACTCACTTCCTATATTCACACCCCAAGTTACATGTTCATAAGCCCACCAAAGGCCCAATAAGCACAATGTACTCTAATAACACATAAAATACATAGATATTAATGGTGATTTATGTGAGCTTATTAAATATAATGATTTTTAAGTTTAGTTTCCTTTTGTATTTTTTATTCAAGCACTTAATTACATCATTTAAGAAAAATGTGACACTTCATCTAACCATAACTTAATTTACAGGAATCACCCACTAAAACACACCAAGCATCACCGATTCATTTATTTATATTCTCATCAAAATAAAATTTATTTCGTCTTGTTATTCTGAATCACTTAGAATCAAAAGTTAAGAAAATCATTGTTACATCCAACATCAATTTTCATTTCCAACTTCTGTTTGGCATCTAGTTGTTTTTCCAACTGATGTATCTTGTGATTTTTTTGGGTCTTGCTTATGGGATTTGTATGATGCTTGAATGGATGTGACTATTCACAATTGAATTTGAATTTCAACGTTCAAACACACTGGTAATCGATTACCAATATATTGTAATCGATTACACCATTTTGAAATTAATTGGAACGTTGTAAATTCAGTTGAAAGCTTTTTGAAAACAAACTTTGCCACTGGTAATCGATTACTTACCAGAGAGTAAAAACTCTGGTAACTTAGAAAATTTTGTGAAAACTCTTTTGAAAAATAAAACTGTGCTATGTTTGTTTTTTGAAAAATCTTTTCAATACTTCCCTTGTGAAGTCTTCTTGATTTCTTCTCTTGAAACTTGAATTCATCTTTTCTTGAATCTTGAAATCAACTTCTCTTGAATCTTGAAATCAAACTTCTCTTGATTCTCGAATCATGATTTTTCTTCTCATGAATCTTGAAATTAATCTTGATCTTTGAAATTGTTGACTCAATCTTGAAATCATTCTCTTGGGCTTTTTGTCATCATCTTTGTTATCATCAAAACTACTTGAATCAACTTGATTCATCATCCTGAAGCTTGCTTCTACATAGGAGGCCATGGATAAGAGCTTGGAGGAAGAAGGAGATGAATGAAGGGGGAGGAAGAGAAGAGCACGAAATTTTATGCTCTAAAAGAGCTCTGAAATATGAAGTTTAATTTTCAAATGATCAAAGTTGAAAAAATGCACATACATGACCTCTATTTATAGATTAAGTGTCACAAAAAATTGGAGGGAAATTTGAATTTCAATTCAAATTTCACTTGAATTTGAAATTGAATTTGTGGAGCCAAACTTTGGAGCTAAAATTTCACTAATTATGATTAGTGAATTTTAGTTATGGTTCAGCCCTCTAATCCAAGATCAATTCCAAGATTCTTCACTAAGTGTGCTTATGTGTCATGAGGCATGTAAAGCATAAAGGACATGCACAAAGTGTGACTATATGATGTGGCAATGGGGTGTAGTAAGCAAATGTTCACCTCCCCCTCTAAAATTTAATTGGATTAGGCTTCTACCAATTCAAATAAATTTATTTCTCAACGCACACATCAAATATTCACTTAGTGCATGTGAAATTACAAAACTACCCCTAATACAAAAACTAGTCTAGGTGTCCTAAAATACAAGGGCTGAAAAATCCTATATTTCTAGGGTACCTTACCTACATTATGAAGCCCTAAATACAAGGTCCAAAAATAATGAAACCTTAATCTAATATGTACAAAGATAAGTGGGCTCATACTTAGCCCATGCGCCCAAAATCTACCCTAAGTCTCATGAGAACCTTAGGGCCTTCTCTTGCATCTCTGGACCAATCTTCTTGGAGTCTTCTATCCAATGCCCTTGGTGGGTAGGATTGCATCATTCCCTCCCCCTTGAAAAGGATTTGACCTCAAATCCATAGATTCTTGAAACTCAGGGATTCTTTCCTCAACACCTTTTGTAAAAGTTTGTTAAGTCATTGAAGCTCCAAATTTCCCTTATACATGGTGGAGTAGGCCACTCAGGAATGACCTTTATTCTCTCAGGGTCCATGGGAAACCCTTGATCACTATTTAAAAAGTTAAGGAAAGTAATGGAATAAAACATACCTTTTTCTTTATTTTCATGTTGATTATTCCTACAAAAAATTATGACAAACCTAAGGTGTCCCATATGAGCACCTACGTTTGTATTGAAACAAAAAATAAGAACAAACCTACCTAATGAGTCCCTATGTACACAAATCATGAAGATGTTGGGTGCATGAGTGATTTTACAAAAGAGGGTTGAACCACTCAACACATTCATCATACCACCTATCATAGGGATTTGGTGCCTCATAATACTTATTTTGGGTACCAACAAAGCACAAGGATTTAAGCTCTTACAAACCAAACCCTCATCCAACAACTCCTTTACTTGAGGAATAACCTCAAGCTCAAGAGGTATGGCGATGCTAAGGGATGTTTCCCTTGATAGGAGAAGGTAGAAAGATTGTTTAAGAAGGAGTGCTCTTTTGATATCACATTTTGTTGCAAAATGATTTTCCTTCTTAACAATCTTCTTGGAGGAATCCTTTTCCTCTTTTTCCTTCCCCTTGGCCTTTAAAGACAAGACCTTAATATCCTTCTTTTTATTTTGGTTTTCTAGTTCTTCTTCCTCATCCCTCTTATCTTTCATAGTTAGTTGATCCTTGGCCACCTGTGAAGGTGTTTGAGGATGCAACACAAATTTAGTTCCAAGATGGGTGAGGGTAAACTCATTATTTAGGCCATTGTAAATAATCTTCCTATCAAATTGCCATGGCCTTCCTAAAAGAATATGCCCTACCTCCATGGAAACTATATCACAATTAACTTCATCCTTATATGTCCCAATGGAGAAAGGTACCTTCACTTGTTGGTTAACTATCATTTCCCCTTGTTCATTGAGCCATTGAAGTTTATAAGGTTTTGGGTGGGAAATGATAGTGAGGTTCAACTTCGAAACTAATCTTATGCTACAACAATTGCAACAAGACCCACTATCTACAATGAGAGAACAAGCTTTATCTAAAATTTTGCATCTTGTATGAAAGATGTTCTCTCTTTGGGATTGAGATAGACCACAAGATTGACCTCCTAGGAGCCTTCTAACCATTAAGAGGTCACCTTCTTCATGGGGGTAGACTTCCTTACTAGACTCTTCACCCCTTACTTTATCTTCACTTCCACTAGAGGAAGGGGAAGAAGTAGTCTCCTCTTGACTACTATAAATGTCTTGACCCCTCATAATCAATGTTTTCTTTGTGGGGCATTGAGAGGCAATGTGACCTCTCCCAAGACATTTGAAGCATTTAATGTTGCTAGTCCTTTCTTGGGAACTAGTCTTAGGGGTGGATTTCTCTATGGTCTTACCCTTATCTTCCTTGGGTTTTGAAGGTGCAGCCCCCAAAATTCCTTGGGCTTGGTCCTTCCTTGGATAAGAGTGAAAGCCATAAGATTTTGAAGAAGGCTTTCTTTTAAGTTGTTGCTCCACTCTTATACAAAGTTGGACTAGCTCATCTAGGTCCCTATATGCAAGGAGTTCAACCTTATTCCTCACTTCCATATTAAGCCCACTAAGGAACCTAGTTATGCTTGTTCTTTCCTCTTCCCTAAGTCCAGCTCTTAAAAAGAGTAGTTCCATTTGTTGTCTATATTCTTCAACACTCATACTCCGTTGTCTAAGCCTTTGGCGTTTGTCCATAAGCTCTCGTTTATAGTAGGAGGGAATGTGCCTCTTCCTAAGGGCTCTCTTAAGATAATTCCAATACTCTACTGGAGGATCCCCATGAATCCTTCGTTCCCTAAAAAGGGAAGTCCACCAATAGAGGGCATACCCTTGAAAGCTAAGGGTAGCCAATGGAACTTTTCTCTCTTCACTAATATGATGGCAAGCAAAGAGTTGTTCAACCTTCATTTCCCAATCTAAGTAGGCCTCAACATTATCTTTTCCATGTCAATATGGAAGGCTAATGTTAACCTCTTGAGGCCTTCAATCCTTTTCTTTTCTTTGGGAGTGATGTTTTAGTATTTGAACTATGGCTCCCTCTATAATAGTCGCTAAGTTCTTCACTTAAACTCTTGCAAGAGTCATGACTATTATAGGAGGCATGTTTTTCTCTTTTCATTTCTTTCATTATTTTTCTTCTTTCTTCCTCTCTTATTTTCTCTCTTTCATCTTGAATTATTTCTTCGACTATTTTTTTAGCTTTTTCTTTTCTCTCTTGTTTTTCTTTCCACAACTTATGGGATCTCAACTCATCTAATATATTATACAAGGGGTCTTTAGGAGTATAACCCTCACCATTAACACTAGATGAAGAATGAAGACTCATGTTGGTTCCTAAGTTATGGTTCTTTCTTGTTGGGGGTTTGAAAAAAAGGTAAAAGAAACTATGGTTGAAACTAGCCAAAATAAACACTAAAAGAGGTGTGAAAGATAAGGTAAAAAATAATTGGTATAAGGCAAGCTATCTAAGCGGTTTGACAATGGAGGGTAAAGGAAATAAGCTATGAAAGTAAGCAAGAAATTGAAGTGCAAGAAATACAAACTAGGCGGATCCTAAGAGTGTTTGGATGACCTCGTTTAAGGTTCACAACAAACACTCACTATCCTAAGGGAAAATTGCCTAAAATTATTACACTCAAATGGAAGTAGGGTGACCTATTGGAGGCTCCCAACTTACTTCCAATGAAAGGCCTTTTTGTTACAAAGTTTGAAAGTAAAGAAAATTGCCAAATACAAATTACAAAAAAAAGAAGAAGTCCTCAATTTTGGTGGGTATTCTCTCTTTTGTGTTTCACTCAATTTTGAGTGCTTCTTATTCCAATAGCTCTTAAGGTGGTTGGCCCCTTGCTTCTTGACTCAAATTCTTCAAGGGATGACACCAATCCTCCTTTCCAATTCCCTATATGGCAACTCACAAACAAGGAAACAAAGAGACAAGCAATAACCAAAGACCAAAAAATGAGATGAAAGCTAAACCAAAAGAGTTTTGACAAGAAAAATTTTCAAGGATGATTCAACAATTAAAGCAATGAAAAGCACATAAAAGGAAGGTAGGACTCAAAGAGAAACCTAGAATGGCTCTAGAGTAGAGTAGAAAAACTAAAAAAAAAAGACTCAAGAAACCTCTAGTTTTGGCACTTGTTTTCACAATAATTTTCAATTGAAATTTCAGAACTAGGATTGGTATAAAATAGGCACCAGTTATAGAACAAATTTTGAGCCAAAATAACAAGCACACTTCCCTTTCACTTATTTTTTCTTGGATACTGATTTTTCTGCCAACTTGTGTGATTTTTAGTATTTTTTCCTTTTATCCAAATCACTTGGTTCATTTCTTATAACTTTTTTTTCCAGATATCTAGCAAATTCTGTAAAAATTTCAGCTCAAAATTCAAAGTAACCAATTCTTAGTAATTTTTACAACTTTGTATGTCCAAGTTGCCAACACCAGTGATTTTTTTTAAGCATGGTATATTGATTGCATTGGGCTTACTTTCAACCTTCCTATGTATGTTGAATTCACTAGGATTGTTTACTATAGTTTTAGAAGTTCAATATTCACTTAGGATCAACATTTCAGCCAGCAATTCAATCACCAAAACTCAAATTCACAATAGACACAATCATAAGGAAACCTAAAAGTTCAAGAAAAGGTTCACAATCAAAGACTCTCTAAGAATTTTTCATGAACATGTTAAGGACTAATTAACATGAAAGATTTGACTCAAATCAAATAATAGGCTAAGAGAATTTCATACACTCATGAACAAATGAGTTAGACAAAGAAACAAGAAAAATAAAATTCAGCACAACATAAGAAATCTTATGTGACAAGTTTCATGACTAGACATGACTTCTATGACAAAACTACAATAGGTGAACAAGTCAATCTAGATTTTTGAGGTTTTCTTCTACTTTAATATTATTGTAAGAATTTTATGGTTTAGGTTTCAGCCACAAAAAATAACAAGAAAAAACTCAAAAGAACCTAAACTCAACACAATTCATGGTTCAAGAACAAGAACAAGAAATTTGAACCATAGAAAATCAAATCTAGCTTCTACAGTAAGTTTAATCAGTGGAAACTCTAAAGAATCATGTTAACAACATTTAGCACAAGACATGTGAGGAGATACATGAAGAAGAAATGAAGAAACAACAATGGAAGAGAAGGTAAAGCAAAAAATTAATGGAGGTTTAAGGAGCACCTACTTGAAGCTCTTGTGCTCTGATTACGACTTGATGTAAGCTCCATTGGAGCTTGTAGGCCTAGGATCTTCTTCATCAATGGATTCCTTTGCTTCTTAGAAGATGAATCACAGTGGAATGGAGAAAGGAAGAGAGAGAGGAGACGCCACTTCAAGGAGAAGATAGTCTAGGAGAAGCTCACCACCATAGGAGGCCATGGATAAGAGCTTGGAGGAAGAAGGAGATGAATGAATGGAGAGGAAGAGAAGAGCACGAAATTTTGTGCTCTATAAGAGCTCTGAAATCTGAAGTTTAATTTTCAAATGATCAAAGTTGAAAAAATACACACACATGACATCTATTTATAGCCTAAGTGTCACAAAAAATTGGAGGGAAATTTGAATTTCAATTCAAATTTCACTTGAATTTGAAATTGAATTTGTGGAGCCAAAATTTCACTAATTATGATTAGTGAGTTTTAGTTATGGTTCAGCCCACTAATCCAAGATCAATTCCAAGATTCTCCACTAAGTGTTCTTAGGTGTCATGAGGCATGTAAAGCATGAAGGACATGCACAAAGTGTGACTATATGATGTGGCAATGGGGTTGTCATACCCTAATTTCGTCCGGGGACCTTTGCTCGATGACGTGCGACCATTCTTTGGTCCTCGTGAGGTGCTTGGCACCCATCATTAGGCAATTTGTGAAATTCCAGGACATGCCGAAAAACCAAAAAAATATTGATGCACAATCCGTAAGTTTCCGTGACACACCGGAAATCAAATGGAAGCATCGTTGCATAATTAAGTGAGGTTCCGTAACATTCCGTAAGTCAAAAAGGGGATGATTATGTAATCCGCAAGGTTCCGTAACATTACGGAAAGAAAACAAGTATCGTTACGAAATTCGTAAGTTTCCGTAACTTTACGAAAAAAGAATCACCAAAAAACAGCAGAGGGGGGTGTACTTAGTAAAAATGGGGGTGCAAATAGCACCCAGGCCCACTTGGGCCCTCCGGAATATTCCTCCAGAAGGCGGTTGCTTCTGGAGGAAGCAACCCTGCTCGCCTGGGCGAGCTGGGCGGCAACCACCTCCCCTATTTTGCTATAAATAGGGGAGGAAGTGAAGAAGGAAGGGGTTCAGCCCCTTAGGCACTTCTCTCTCTTTCGAATTTGCTTGGAAAAATTGTTTCCGTGAAGAAAATCTAAGCCGAGGCGCTTCCGAAACGTTTCCGTAACGTTTTCCGTGAGGAATTTCGCAAAGATTTCAACCGTTCTTCGACGTTCTTCATTCGTTCTTCATCGTTCTTCGATCTTCAACGGGTAAGTACCTCGAACCAAGCTTTTCGATTCATTCTATGTGCCCGTAGTGGTCCACATTGTGTTTCGTGCATTTTTATTCTCATTTTGTTTACTTTTTATACCCCCTGTTGACATGCTTAAGCCATTTTACTTAAGTCATTTCTCGCTTAACTTAAAAATAGAATAAATTTCCACCGAACGTTTGAATTGTATTATCCATTAACTTCGGTCAAAATAAATTCCGACCGTTCGGTTGTGCCGTAACCACGTTGGAAATCAAAAAGAGGTAAAAAATAATATAAATAATCAAAAAATATCTTTTTAGTAAAATAAAGCGGAAAATCAATCGGACGTTTTCTCTTTGGGATTCCTCATTCTTAATCGAATTGATTAATAACTAAAGTGAAACTAAGGCTAAAATCAACTCGCCTAGTCAAGCTCGTCCACAAAAATAGGCTTTTGAAGTTTGTCATTTCATTTCCTCACTAAGTAAAATGGATCATTTTTAAGGTCCAGCGCCTTAAAATGATCACCACTTAAGTAAAAAAGAATCACTTGACAAAAGGCAAGAACTACGTAGGTCTGATTTCCTCATCGCAATTGAGGATACGTAGGAGCAAAAGCCCCGCTTTTGTCGACCACCCCAAAAGATCGTTAATGGTCCAATGCCTTAACGTTTCTCTCCTTTCAAAAACAAGAGGTCGTTAATGGTCCAATGCCTTAACGTTTCTCTCCTTTCAAAAACAAGAGGTCGTTAATGGTCCAATGCCTTAACGTTTCTCTCCTTTCAAAAACAAGAGATCGTTAATGGTCCAACACCTTAACGTTTCTCTCCTTTCAAAATCAAAAGACCGTTTAATGGTCCAACACCTTAAATGACCTTTTGTTCAAATAAAAAACATATTTTGCAAAAAAGACAAAAAACAAACTTAAACCAAACACTTTGTTCCGAAAGAACTACGTAGGTCTGATTTCCTCATCACAAATTGAGGAATACGTAGGAGCAAAGGGAAACACCCTTGTCGACCACAAAAAAGAAAAATATAAAAAGGGTATAAAGGATATAAGAACATAAAAGGGAACATAAAAATCAAAGTCATGTTTGCACATTCGATTAAAGGCTGCCGTCCCTTGGGACGGACGTGTGGGGTGCTAATACCTTCCCCGCGCGTAAATACAACTCCCGAACCTTTCACTTAAAAGTTCGTAGATCGCGTCTTTTCCGGTTTTTCCGACGTCTTCCTCAAATAAACGTTGGTGGCGACTCCGCGCGTATTCCTTTCGTGGAACACGCATCCCGCGAGTCACGCGTCGCCCTCCCGCCGAAGGGTAGGTTGCGACAGTTGGCGACTCCACTGGGGACTTTTTTTAGAGAGTTAGGCCATTTAATCTTGTGCAAATGCTTTACCATGACTTACTCCTTTGTTGGTTTCCCTACATTATGTTCTTGTGTATATAAACTCTTTGTTGCTTCTAGTGCGTTTTAAAATGTATGCATGAGGTAAATATTTATTCATTTGATGCACACAAACACCAACACTATTTGCACACACTGTGAGTGAAAAAAGGGCCCTATACCCGGGTTCGTGGGAACATAAGGAGTGGAGGTGAATCTGTGATCATGCTAGGTCTCCGACTTGCTTGATTACAGTGAACCCTCATCTAGAGCTTTTCTCTTTGAAAACCTATTGTTGCTAGTAGTCCCTACTGCTACAATATGTTCTTCAAAGGGGATGATACCTCTAGAAACCATCAAGAGAGATATAACTACCTTGGGGATTATTGCTAAAAGCCTAGTTAGTTCTCTCCCTTATAGATCCCTTAAATAGGGGCACGAAGCAAACACGCTGGGTGCCATTTTTCACGCTGCCATGCATGAGTATCATATACCCTTTTGCTTATGTTCGGTAAATATTGTCATACTGTGCACATTACCGCATTGTGTCGTTTGCATAGGCATTGCATATGGGTTCTGTCTTGATCCCTACTGTAAACAAACCAACGGAGGGTCCGTGTCGCCTTCTTAAAAACGTGCGTTGGGGCATTTCGCTACCCCTAGACGTCGTATCTAAGAAGGGGACAAATTCCCCGGACCCCCGCATTCCTAGATTGCATCTGTGTCATATGCATTCCATCATGCATGCATCCATCCCACCCATGAGATATCGGAGTTTTGATTTGCACCAGCTTTTGTCTCACTTTAGTAAGCATGGGAACAAATCAAACCGGCAAGAGGTTCTACCAAGTCAAGGTCAAAAGCCCAGATACCACCAACATCAAGGAATTAGGGCGGTTGATGGAACCCCTCCAAATGCAAGCCTTCCGCAAGACTTACGGAAAGATCTTAGGGTTGACCATAGCAGAGGTGTCCATAGAAGCCATTGCATCACTTACCCAATACTACGACCAGCCTTTGAGGTGCTTCACATTCGGGGACTTCCAATTAGTACCAACCATTGAAGAATTTGAGGAAATTCTAGGATGTCCTCTCGGGGGAAGAAAACCATATCTTTCCTCCGGATGTCTCCCCTCTTTGAGCAGAATTGCAACTGTGGTCAAGGATTCAGCAAGAGGTTTGGACCGCATAAAACAGACTCGGAACGGCATAGCGGGCCTACCACAGAATTACCTAGAAGACAAGGCGAGGGGTATGGCCAATCAAGGAGACTGGGTCCCGTTTATGGATGTGTTAGCTTTGCTAATTTTTGGGGTCGTCCTCTTTCCAAACGTGGATGGTTTGGTAGACCTAGCAGCAATCGACGCTTTCCTTGCCTACCACCATAGCAAGGAAAGTCCGGTGGTAGCTGTCTTGGCAGATCTGTTTGACACATTTGACCGAAGGTGCGAAAAGAGTAGCGCACGGATCATCTGTTGCTTATCCGCCCTCTGTGTTTGGTTGATTTCGCACTTGTTCCGACAAGACACAAGACATCCATGTCCGCACCTGAGCCATCGCTCGTGCACTGAAAAGAGGAGAATAGATTGGGACCAGCTCTTGGCCGGGATAGGAGGTAGAACAATCAGTTGGTTCCCCCGATGGAAGGAAGGAAAAGAAGGAGTCCTTTTCTCATGTGGAAGATACCCAAACATTCCGCTGGTAGGAACGAGGGGTTGTATTAACTACAATCCCGCGCTCGCTATAAGACAACTAGGGTACCCCATGAGGGGAGCACCGACGGGAGAAAGCATGTCTCCTTTCCTTGTGAGGGATTTCGGCGCACAAAATTCCAAGACTATACAAAGAATCCATAAGGCGTGGGAAACCCCGTTAAAGAAAGATCAAGAGCTTAGAGGCATTCGTAATGGCATCATTGGTGGGTACCATGAATGGCTGAAAGTTCATATACGAGGTTTAGATTGGCTCGCCAAGTTAAAAGTCGTCAGCAAAGAGAGTTTTGAAGCATCGGAAGAGGACGAAGAAGTCCAAGCTCTCAAAAGCGAGTTAGGAAAGGCAAAGCTTGCCAAGGAGAAGTTCAAGTTGGCCGCTACACACGTTCGGAAGGAGTGTGCCGGGTTACGGGAAGAGAATGCAATTACCGCACGAGCCCTTGAACAAGAGACCAAGAGAGCTCGCAAGGAAGAGTATGGCCGGAACAAATTTCGCGGAGCTCTATGGGGTAGCAATAGTGAACTCAAGTTGCGAAAGGAAGAAAGGGACCAGTCGCGAGCACATAGCATGGTTTTGAAAGAGGAGTTAGTTGCCTGTTCAAGGTCCAAAAGAAGCTTGTCTCAGCGTTTATGCGAGACGGAGACCAACATGCTAGCTATCATCGCCAAGTACCAAGAAGAGTTAGGTCTAGCCGCGGCCCACGAGCATAGGATTGCGGACGAATATGCCCAAGTATACGCGGAAAAAGAGGCTAGAGGAAGGGTGATCGACTCTTTACACCAAGAGGCAACCATGTGGATGGACCGGTTTGCTCTTACCTTGAACGGGAGTCAAGAACTTCCCCGCTTGTTAGCCAACGCCAAGGCAATGGCAGACACCTACTCCACCCCCGAAGAGATTCATGGGCTTCTCGGCTATTGTCAGCATATGATAGACTTAATGGCCCACATAATTAGAAATCGTTAGGAAACTTGTATGGTCTCTCAGACCTTGACTAGATACGACTTCCTTTTTTTGAAATAAAATGAGTTGGTCCCATGTTTCTACTCCAAAAAGCTTGTGCAAATCAAATCACTCCTACATTTTATCTCTAGCATGCATTGTATGTTGGTCTCGTCCTTTGTCACGGGAAGCCGGAAGGTCCATATCACCTTCTTAATTGTACACATGGGGCACTGCGCCCCCAAATGCGCGAGTAAGAAGAGATAATTTTCCGGGCTCTCGTGTCCATAAAATGCATTCATATCATGCATCGCATAAGCATCTCTTCATAACATCATAATGGACATATCCTGCATTTGTCCGTTATCATATTCCAGCCTCACATTTTGCATGAGTCATGGCATCATCATGCATATGCGTTCAACAAACTTTTTGATCTGCAAAATTGCATACCATTTGTTTTCATGTTTGCTCATCCTTGTGTTTTCCTCTACAAAACAAAAACAAAGAAGGGGGAAGCGTGAAACTTCACACTACATTCTTAGTTTCATGTGTTAGGCACCACGAGCCAACCATGTTGGGATCATAAACCCGTTTCACTTAAAAACAAAATAATTGAACATGGTACCTAATGCATGGTTAACTAGGAAATGGTGTTTCTTCGGGCATCTCAATTTCATAATTACATTTTCCATGCATAGCTTAAAGTATGCCCGAGTCATTCATCCCTATGAGATGTTGTTGAAGTATTGGCGATCAGAATTGCCATTCCTTGGATTATAGGGTTGAACCAAGCTCATGCTTTTACAAAAAGGTTCATCAAGTCAAGTTGAAATATGGAAGTAACCGTCTTGCAAAATTGGGGCAAAAGATGAATCGAGTCACATCACTGCTTCGTCTATTGCCAAACATAGTTAGGATTGTTGATGTCCTTGTTACTTCCAGTTTCACCTTGACAAAGATGTCATGGATCATGTTGAAAATCTAAATTGATTCAACCCCATATCCTACGTAAAAATTCGCAATACTTCAACTGTACATCATTCGCATACATCCATGGTTTTCATTGGTTGCATTGCTCATTGCATTCTTTCCTTGAAAAATAAAATAAAATGAACTTAATCATTGTTATCAAAAAGAAAAGGACACGCTTTACGGCGCCCTTACCGAACTCGTGCTAGAGCTAGAGTAATGGGTGAAGCAGAGGAGGTGCAAGAGAAGATGAAGGCCGACATGGAGGCCATGAAAGAGCAAATGGCCACAATGATGGAGGCCATGATGAGCATGAAGAAGATAATGGAAGCCAATGCGGTTATAGTTGCCGCTATTAGCGCTGTCGCTAAGGTGAACCCGATGCTCCCATCTGGCCTCAAGCAAATGAATCATCCAACCTCAAATATGGTAGGCAAAGATTTGGGAAGTACGGACGACCCCATGATGTGCAAATTCAAAACGAGCACGCCTTCCCATCATATGGCTTGCCTCCCAACTATACACCACCCAATGTGGCATACACTCTCAATGAAAATCTCAATAACTCCACTCCGATACTCATTGAGAACCAATAACCTCAATCTGATCAGGCACATATCTCTCAAACCATGGGGGGGACACATGAAATTCCCCACCACAATCTAGCCGACTTCGAGCCTTGCCTCGGATATGCCACGGAAGGGCAAGCAGTTGGTGGTATACCCCTACAAAACCCTTTGGAAGGCCCTCAGTATCACCCACAACTACACCTCTTGCATTCCACGACAAGTAAAAACCCTCATGCTATGGCAGAAATGGGAAAGTTGGATCATCTAGAGGAAAGGCTCAGGGCCATTGAAGGAGGTGAAGATTATGCCTTTGCTAACCTAAAAGAGTTGTTCCTAGAACCCAATATCATCACCCCTCCCAAGTTCAAGGTGCTGGACCTTGACAAGTACAAGGGGACTACTTGTCCCAAGAACCATCTAAAGATGTATTGTCAGAAGATGGGGGAATACGCAAAAGATGAGGAATTGCTAATACATTCCTTCCAAGAAAGTCTTACTGGGGTAGCTGTTACCTGGTACACTAACTTGGAATCTTCCCGAGTCCATTCTTGGAAGGACCTAATGGTTGCCTTTGTTAGGCAGTATCGGTACAATTTTGATATGGTTCCGGATAGGATGCAACTACAGAACATTTGCAAAAAGGGGGACGGATCTTTCAAAGAACACGCCCAAAAGGTGGAGGGATCTGGCGGCCCAGGTGGTACCCCCAATGATGGAAAGGGAGACGATGATCGTGATGGTAGACACATTATCGATACTCTACTATGAAAAGATGGTGGGCTACGCACCCTCAAAGCTTTGCGGATTTGGTCTTCGCCAGTGAAAGGATCGATGTGGGTCCGAAAAGAGGCAAATTTGATCATCCTACTAGGACGACTGAGAAAACTGGGGCAAATGAAGAGGGTGAGAAAGAGGGAGAAACCGATGCTGTGACTGCCATTCCTATACGGCCAAGTTTCCCACCAAACCCAACAATGTCATTACTCAGTCAATAACAAACCTCCTCCTTACCCACCACCCAGTTATCCACAAAGGCCATCCCTAAATCAACCACAAAGCCTGTCTACCGCACTTCCAATGACGAAGACCACCTTTAGCACAAACCAAAAAAACACCAACAAAAAGGAATTTTGCAGCAAAAAGCCTGTAGGGTTCACCCCAAATTCCGTTGTCATATGCTAAACTTGATCCCATATCCACTCAATAATTCAATGGTAGCCATAACCCCAACCAAGGTTCCTCAACCTCCATTTTTCTGAGGATACGACTCGAACGCAACGTGTACTTATCGTGGAGGAGCCCTGGGGCATTCCATTGAGCATTGTATGACCCCGAAGCATAAAGTGTGAAGTCTAATTGATACGGGCTGGCTGAAATTTGAGGAGAATCGCTTGTTGAATCATAACATTGACAAGCAACACCATACATGGGGCAATTCTAGAAGCTGTTGTTATGACTCATCAGGATTTTCAAGTTTATGCCATTATTATAAACCACAGTTACAATGCTAAATGATATGGATAAAATGGACATCCTTGTCCCTCATCCTCTCACAAACGCATGTTTGCTTATTCAACTTTCATCGGAATGTGGGTGCAAGCCATTGGTCTGTTTGCTCAAGCGACCTGCGCTCCTGAGTGTTGACTTCCAAGACTGTTCAATCAGAGATTACTCGTCTTGCACGTTGGTGGGGGTGCCGTAAAAAAACGAGTAAAGTTCAAAACAAACAAGTTTCAAAATAAAATAAAATAAAAGTGTTCAAAAAGAAAAAAACATTTGATTGACTGTGCTTTCAAGACGTTCATGTGACCTCATTTTATCATCCTGGAAAGTTTGTCTTTTTAGAGAGAAGTGAGTTATCAAGAATAGGATGTTGGACAAATGGCCTCAGTTACCTTGAGAAGAAGAGGGGATTGAATTAAGATACGAATATTATTCCCCAATTAAACTTTCACTCTCTCTTTTCGGATTAACAATGCACATAGGGACAACCCTTCCCTTGTGTTCAAGAATCCTCTACTACAAGAGACCCATGGTCTCTTAATCCCTTTTCAGAAATAAGAAGAAGAAATCTCTCTTAAAAGGGATAGATTGTAAAATGAAGATCAATCAAAAATTCCTTATTGAATAAGCAAGTGGTTGACCAAGGAATCTTTTTGAGAGGATAAGACATTTCAGTTCAGAAAAACTCTTGATCTTTCGAGAGGATAAAACTGTTTGGGCAATAAAAACTCTCTTTAAAACATTTGAATGGCCGTTCATAAAACATTTGAATAGATATGTCTCTTGGAAATTATTTTCTGAAAATCCCCTCTGGTAATCAATTACAAGACTTATGTAATCAATTACAGGTTTTAAAAATTTGAATTAAAACATTTTCAAACTGCTGGTAATCGATTACCAGAGAGCAAATCTCAATTTGAAAGGATAGAATTCCTTGGTCAAACCTTTTGCTTCTTCAATTTGGAAACTTCTTCCTAAGATTCTAGAGATCAACTTGATCATATATCTTGATTTTCTTGGATTCTTGTCTTGAATAAAACTTAGAAGCACTTGATCCTTTAGCATCATCAAGACATCAAAACATCTTGCTTCTACATAGGAGTCATTTGACTTAATCCATCAACTGAAAGATCCTTCAACTATTTCTCGTCCTTAGAAAATTCTTTTTGCAAGAATCAACTGCTTCTTTCATTCTTCCTCACTACGAGGTCGTGAAAACAAGACAACACTTGGTACCTCTAAGCCCTACACTGGGGCAACGAAAGGCACCATGCAAAAACCTCAAGCGAACCTAGGGGCAGATTAGAAGTTCTCACCCAATAGGTTCCCTCCTACAAGGTCATGACGAAAGGCAACGATTGGTACCTCAAAGCCTTACACTGGGGCAATGAGGGGCACCGTGCATGAGCCTCAAGTGAACATAGGGGCCGATCAAAAGTTCTCACCCATCGATGTTTTTAACAAAAAAAAGGGGGACAAACCCTAGGATTTCAATGGATTGATTAAACATCAAACGACTCCATTGCCGTCACTCCAAAATGGTCAAGTGACTAAATCAAACAGAACACACACTCTGAGGGAGTTCCCGGAGAGATTTGCAAAAAAGATAGGATGAGGTTGCATGAATTATCACCTCTTTCAAAAGGACAGTCAATCTGTGTTTTCCAAAAAAATTAAATCAAAATCAAAATCACAAAATAGGGAAAGAATGTCATGAACATTGTACAAATTTCCATTACATTGCATTGTTTCATATGAAGTCCGCATTTACCAAATTTCACGACAAAGGTTGCATGCATCTGCATCCCTAAAAATCATGTTAACTGCATAGATTTCCTACATCTAATCTTTTGAATTTGGGATGACCGGCTCTCTCGATGAGTCGATCTCTTGCTTTCTCATAAGGATGGACCCTCGGGTACTAGTACCCTGGTCTTCAGAGGACTACACGTCCTCGCCTTGAGAGGACTACATGTCCTCACCATCAGAGGGCTGCACGCCCTCACCTCCAGAGGACTACACGTCCTCGCCTTAAGAGGACTACACGTCCTCGCCTTGAGAGGACTACATGTCCTTGCCTTGAGAGGACTACATGTCCTCGCCAACAGAGGGCTGCACGCCCTCACCTTCAGAGGACCACATGTCCTCGCCTTGAGAGGGCTACACGCCCTCACCTTGGGTACTAGTTACCCTCACCGTTGAGAGGACTACACGTCCTCGCCTTGAGAGGACTACACGTCCTCACCATCAGAGGGCTGCACGCCCTCACCTTCAGAGGACTACATGTCCTCGCCTTGAGAGGGCTGCACGCCCTCACCTTGGGTACTAGTTACCCTCACCGCCAGAGGACTACACGTCCTCGCCTTGAGAGGACTACACGTCCTCACCACCAGAGGGCTGCACGCCCTCACCTTCAGAGGACCACATGTCCTCACCTTGAGAGGGCTACACGCCCTCACCTTGGGTACTAGTTACCCTTACCGTTGAGAGGACTACACGTCCTCGCCTTGAGAGGACTACACGTCCTCACCATCAGAGGGCTGCACGCCCTCACCTCCAGAGGACTACATGTCCTCGCCTTGAGAGGGCTACACGCCCTCACCTTGGGTACTAGTTACCCTCACCGTTGAGAGGACTACACGTCCTCGCCTTGAGAGGACTACACGTCCTCACCATCAGAGGGCTGCACGCCCTCACCTCCAGAGGACTACATGTCCTCGCCTTGAGAGGGCTACACGCCCTCACCTTGGGTACTAGTTACCCTCACCGTCAGAGGACTACACGTCCTCGCCTTGAGAGGACTACACGTCCTCACCACCAGAGGGCTGCACGCCCTCACCTCCAGAGGACTATAAGTCCTCGCCTTGAGAGGGCTACACGCCCTCACCTTGGGTACTAGTTACCCTCACCGTTGAGAGGACTACACGTCCTCGCTTTTAGAGGACTACACATCCTCGCCAACAGAGGGCTGCACGCCCTCACCTTCAGAGGACCACATGTCCTCGCCTTGAGAGGGCTACACGCCCTCACCTTGGGTACTAGTTACCCTCACCGTTGAGAGGACTACACGTCCTCACCATCAGAGGGCTGCACGCCCTCACCTCCAGAGGACTACATGTCCTCGCCTTGAGAGGGCTACACGCCCTCACCTTGGGTACTAGTTACCCTCACCGTTGAGAGGACTACACGTCCTCGCCTTGAGAGGACTACACGTCCTCACCATCAGAGGGCTGCACGCCCTTACCTTCAGAGGACTACATGTCCTCGCCTTGAGAGGGCTACACGCCCTCACCTTGGGTACTAGTTACCCTCACCGTTGAGAGGACTACACGTCCTCGCCTTGAGAGGACTACACGTCCTCACCATCAGAGGGCTGCACGCCCTTACCTCCAGAGGACTACATGTCCTCGCCTTGAGAGGGCTACACGCCCTCACCTTGGGTACTAGTTACCCTCACCGTCAGAGGACTACACGTCCTCGCCTTGAGAGGACTACACGTCCTCACCACCAGAGGGCTGCACGCCCTCACCTCCAGAGGACTATAAGTCCTCGCCTTGAGAGGGCTACACGCCCTCACCTTGGGTACTAGTTACCTTCACCTTCAGAGGACTACACGTCCTCGCCTTCAAAGGGTCATGTACCTTCAACTTCAGAGGACTACACGTCCTCGCCGTCAAAGGGTCATGTGCCTTCACCTTTGTAGGGCTACATGCCCTCACCTTCAGAGGACTACACGTCCTCACCTTTAGAGGACTACACGTCCTCGCCATCAGAGGACTACATGTTCCCCATTTTCAAAGGGGGGCATGCCCTCACCTTCAGAGGATTGCACGTCCTTGCCATCATAGGACTACACTCCCTCGCCTTCGAAAGGCGACACGTCCTGAACTTCAGAGGGCTACACGCCCTCGCCTTTAGAGGACTACGCGTCCTCACTTTCAGTGGGCTCCATATCCACACCTTAAGATAATTTAAGGTCCTCTATCCTTAAATGCTTAACCGAGACTTGCACTCCCGGTTAAGGGACCAGTAGTTTCCTTTTAAACGGTTCCTGGGCCACCCCCTGATATTGGAGGAGGGCCAACTGTGCGAGCACAACCAGAGAGGGAGGCTATCACACAGCTACTATGCATACTGGGGCAAGATTTCACCTGTGCTGCTGCAAAGAGACGAGTGCGGATCATGCGCACCAACATGACCACTCTTACATAGATATAGATGACGTTGCTACTTAGCAACATTCTGCCCAGCGACCGCAATGCCAATCTCCCCCTGCAAAAGTATCAGTTGGTCTGTGTCGTCCCGACATGGGTAAGTATGCATATAGTTCAACTGATTTCTGATACCATCTATTGTTTGCAGGGATCACACCCACAAGACACCCAGTGGACCCGGAAAAGTCCAACAGGGCCCTGGGGTTTCCAGCTCTGGTTACGGGCCTCTATCAGTCCTACAGGGTGCCCGTACCCCCCCCGGCAAGGTCACGTCATCATAGGTAAGTATGCACATCGCTCAATTGATTTCTGATTTCATCTATTGTTTGCAGGGATCGCGCTTGCAAGACACCCAGTGGACCCGAAGAAGTCCAACAGGGTCTTGGAGTTGCCAGCTCTAAATATGGGTCTCTGTCAATTCTAGGGAGTGTCTGTTGCCCCCAGCAGGGTTATCAGGCCCCCTACCAATCGAGTTTTCATCTAGAAGTGTTGCGCCCCCAGGCAGGCGCAGGGCGAGACACCACAGCAGCATTGGGATGGCCGGTAGCGGGCAATAGATGCACCGCCATCATCTCTAAAGTTCACCTCAGCTCATCCATAAAAAGGTTAGAGCGTTGCCTACGACACATGGCCGACCAATAGGCAACCAAGTCCAAAGCCAAAGGTAAGCAAAGTACTAGGTCAGTGACCGACAAGTCATAAGGCGTCCAGCTCAAGACGTTAAAGAAGCGCTACTAGGAGGCAACCTAGTACCTTTTGAATCTATGCTTGTTATTTGATCACTTTTTATAGTAGGATGCACCTAGTTGCTCATGATCCTGGGGATTTAAATAAAACAAGCACAAGCTCGGAAGGTAGTCATACCTCACAAAATATATATATGTATGTTTAGGTAGTGAAAATACCTTAGATATGCATGTATGTAAACAAAAAAAAACACTTCACAAAATATATATGTATGTTTAGGTAGAAAGATACCTTAGATATGCATGTATGTAAACAAAAAAATACTTCACAAAATATATATATGTATGTTTAGGTAGAGAGATACCTTAGATGTGCGTGTATGTAAACAAAAATACTTCACAAAATATATATTTGTATGTTTAGGTAGAGAGATACCTAAGATGTGCGTGTATATAGCACAAATACCTCACAAAAATATGCACATGTTTAGATAGCAAAATACCTCATGAAAAAAAAAAGAGAGAAGAAAAAAAAAAAAAACAAACAAGAAAAAGAAATAAACAAATAAAAAAAAAAAAGAAGAAAAAAAAAGAGAGAAAAAAGAAAAATAAGTTGTCTAGCTGAAAAACCAACATGCTTTTGAAAAGAGATGACTTCCAACTTTTCTTTGAAGAAAAATTCGCTGATCATAGCTAGTTTTTGGAAAAAAAATGTGTGTGTACACCTGAAGGGTGAATGCTGTGAAATTTCCCCGGACGCCCGAAATGGACCCGGATGAATGCACAAATTGATAAAAGAACATATTTTGGAAACATTGGGTTGATTTAAAATAGAGGAAATGAATCCTGAGCCCTAGCATCACATGACCATAAAAATTTGACACTTGAGTGTCCACATAGGTGCATGCATGACCAGTTTTGCATAAAATTTCCAAATCATCATTTTTGCATTTGTGTCATGGAAATAATGTGGGGCATCCCTTTTATCCTTGAGCCAAACCAAACCCTGACATGTATCATGTCTAGCCATTCTACAAGCCTTGAGCCAAAATCCTAACTCACCATAAACCTTGACCCGGGGTGAGGATGTCAATCCTTACCCTCGGAAGCAAAAGAGAGGAAAATTTCCAATCAAAGAAAAAGAGAAAGCAAAAAAGGAAGGAAAGGAAATCAAAGAGAAAGCAAAAAAGGAAGGAAAGGAAATTCCCAATCAAAGAGTGGGAGAAAGAGAAAAAAGAAAAGAAAGGAAATTCCCAATCAAAGAGTGGGAGAAAGAAAAAAGAAAAGAAAGAAAATTCCCAATCAAAGAATGGGAGAAAGAAAAGAAGAAAAGAAAGTTCTTGATCAAAGAAACTAGAAGAGATGTGCAGAGAGGTCTTTGGACCAGACAATATCTGAACAGTACAGAATTGTCACCAAATGAACAAGAAGAAGGAAAGGAAACCACGACCTAAAATGGTCTTCTCCCTTTGATTACCAACCAAAATCCCGTGCGCTAGCGACTTTTTTTTTCTCTCGCCCCGCACTAAACAAAAAAAAACAGAAAAAGAAAAAGCCAGAAAAATCAAAAGCCAAAAACACACAAAAGCCGAAAAAAAAAACCACCAAAAGAACCCATTCCCAAGGGAAGCCCTATTGATCCATGATCACGCGTGTAATTTTTGATTTGATAGGAAATAATTTGCAAAGTCAAGTCATGACATATCTATGGTTCGGAATTAGGATGAAACACTTACCTGTGCGAGATTGATACACTTTGAGTGGATTTCTTCTATTTTTGTCAAACCCGGTGTTTCCTCTAAATGGTCATTTAGAAACGAAATGCAAACATCCAAAATCTCATTTATGGTTATGGGAGATTTCATCAGCAGACTCTCCTTCCCCGGTAGACGCATTGTTTTTCACTCAAAAAAGCATATGCTGCTCTAAATCAGTTGGAATATTTGTCTCTTTGCTAAAGCATGTTTGCATTTTAGCGGAGAAAACACCGAGACTTTTTCAAGTCTCACAAGTTATCCAGAACTACGTAGGTCTGAGTTCCTCATTGGAGGATACGTAGGAGCAAGAGCCTCGCTTTTGTCGACCACGCCGCCTTTTGTTGCCATGACTCAAGAGCTAGTAGCCCGCGGAGACACCTTACGGTTATCCGCACCTCGTCATTCAGTGACCCCAAGTGTGATTCACGAGCAGAGACCAATATGGTCATCTGCGCCCTTTCCGGAGATGTCAGCATTTTCCGATGAAGACTTTTCAAGTCTCACAAGTTATCCAGAACTACGTAGGTCTGAGTTCCTCATTGGAGGATATGTAGGAGCAAGAGCTTTGCTTTTGTCGGCCGCCCCATAATCTTTGTCATACTGACCCTGAGGTCATGTGACGTGCACCCTTGTATCATCCAGAGGCGGCGGGCCCGATGATACGCGGAGATACCTTATGGTTATTCGCACCCTTTTGTCATCCAGAGGCGGCGGGCCCGATGACAAGCAGAGACCAAGTTTGGTCATTCTGCACCCTTGTATCATCCAGAGGCGGCGGGCCCGATGATACGCGGAGATACCTTATGGTTATTCGCACCCTTTTGTCATCCAGAGGCGGCGGGCCCGATGACAAGCAGAGACCAAGTTTGGTCATTCTGCACCCTTGTATCATCCAGAGGCGGCGGGCCCGATGATACGCAGAGATACCTTATGGTTATTCGCACCCTTTTGTCATCCAGAGGCGGCGGGCCCGATGACAAGCAGAGACCAAGTTTGGTCATTCTGCACCCTTGTATCATCCAGAGGCGGCGGGCCCGATGATACGCGGAGATACCTTATGGTTATTCACACCCTTTTGTCATCCAGAGGCGGCGGGCCCGATGACAAGCAGAGACCAAGTTTGGTCATTCTGCACCCTTGTATCATCCAGAGGCGGCGGGCCCGATGATACGCGGAGATACCTTACGGTTATCCGCAGCCTTTTGTCATCCAGAGGCGGCGGGCCCGATGACAAGCAGAGACCAAGTTTGGTCATTCTGCACCCTTGTATCATCCAGAGGCGGCGGGCCCGATGATACGCGGAGATACCTTACGGTTATCCGCACCCTTTTGTCATCCAGAGGCGGCGGGCCCGATGACAAGCAGAGACCAAGTTTGGTCATTCTGCACCCTTGTATCATCCAGAGGCGGCGGGCCCGATGATACGCGGAGATACCTTATGGTTATTCGCACCCTTTTGTCATCCAGAGGCGGCGGGCCCGATGACAAGCAGAGACCAAGTTTGGTCATTCTGCACCCTTGTATCATCCAGAGGCGGCGGGCCCGATGATACGCGGAGATACCTTACGGTTATCCGCACCCTTTTGTCATCCAGAGGCGGCGGGCCCGATGACAAGCAGAGACCAAGTTTGGTCATTCTGCACCCTTGTATCATCCAGAGGCGGCGGGCCCGATGATACGCGGAAATACCCGAGTGGTTATCCGTATAAACATTCTTTTGCTATCTGTAAGACAGAACGCTTGATAGCATGCAGAGACTGACATAGTCTTCTGCACCTTTTGTTCCTCCGGGAACAACAAATCATTTACATGCGGAAATTTCATGGTCACCCGCGACTCTCGTCAATCGAGAGGAGCGAAATTAGTGTCATACACTGATTTTCGGGGACCTTTGCTTGATGACATGCGACCATTCTTTGGTCCTTGTGAGGTGCTGGGCACCCATCATTAGGCAATTTGTGAAATTCTAGGAGCGACAAGTCATGGTCTCCCGCGACTCTCGTCAACCGAGAGGAGCGAAATTAGTGTCATACACTGATTTTCGGGGACCTTTGCTTGATGACATGCGACCATTCTTTGGTCCTTGTGAGGTGCTTGGCACCCATCATTAGGCAATTTGTGAAATTTTGGGAACAACAAGTCATTTGCATGTGGAGATTTTATGGTCACCTGCGACTCTCGTCAAATCGAGAGGAACGAAATTAGTGTCTTATCTTTACTTTCCTTTTATCTCCAATAAAAGACAAGTAAAGAGGGGCAACTGTCATACCCTAATTTCGTCCGGGGACCTTTGCTCGATGACGTGCGACCATTCTTTGGTCCTCGTGAGGTGCTTGGCACCCATCATTAGGCAATTTGTGAAATTCCAGGACATGCCGAAAAACCAAAAAAATATTGATGCACAATCCGTAAGTTTCCGTGACACACCGGAAATCAAATGGAAGCATCGTTGCATAATTAAGTGAGGTTCCGTAACATTCCGTAAGTCAAAAAGGGGATGATTATGTAATCCGCAAGGTTCCGTAACATTACGGAAAGAAAACAAGTATCGTTACGAAATTCGTAAGTTTCCGTAACTTTACGAAAAAAGAATCACCAAAAAACAGCAGAGGGGGGTGTACTTAGTAAAAATGGGGGTGCAAATAGCACCCAGGCCCACTTGGGCCCTCCGGAATATTCCTCCAGAAGGCGGTTGCTTCTGGAGGAAGCAACCCTGCTCGCCTGGGCGAGCTGGGCGGCAACCACCTCCCCTATTTTGCTATAAATAGGGGAGGAAGTGAAGAAGGAAGGGGTTCAGCCCCTTAGGCACTTCTCTCTCTTTCGAATTTGCTTGGAAAAATTGTTTCCGTGAAGAAAATCTAAGCCGAGGCGCTTCCGAAACGTTTCCGTAACGATTTCCGTGAGGAATTTCGCAAAGATTTCAACCGTTCTTCGACGTTCTTCATTCGTTCTTCATCGTTCTTCGATCTTCAACGGGTAAGTACCTCGAACCAAGCTTTTCGATTCATTCTATGTGCCCGTAGTGGTCCACATTGTGTTTCGTGCATTTTTATTCTCATTTTGTTTACTTTTTATACCCCCTGTTGACATGCTTAAGCCATTTTACTTAAGTCATTTCTCGCTTAACTTAAAAATAGAATAAATTTCCACCGAACGTTTGAATTGTATTATCCATTAACTTCGGTCAAAATAAATTCCGACCGTTCGGTTGTGCCGTAACCACGTTGGAAATCAAAAAGAGGTAAAAAATAATATAAATAATCAAAAAATATCTTTTTAGTAAAATAAAGCGGAAAATCAATCGGACGTTTTCTCTTTGGGATTCCTCATTCTTAATCGAATTGATTAATAACTAAAGTGAAACTAAGGCTAAAATCAACTCGCCTAGTCAAGCTCGTCCACAAAAATAGGCTTTTGAAGTTTGTCATTTCATTTCCTCACTAAGTAAAATGGATCATTTTTAAGGTCCAGCGCCTTAAAATGATCACCACTTAAGTAAAAAAGAATCACTTGACAAAAGGCAAGAACTACGTAGGTCTGATTTCCTCATCGCAATTGAGGATACGTAGGAGCAAAAGCCCCGCTTTTGTCGACCACCCCAAAAGATCGTTAATGGTCCAATGCCTTAACGTTTCTCTCCTTTCAAAAACAAGAGGTCGTTAATGGTCCAATGCCTTAACGTTTCTCTCCTTTCAAAAACAAGAGGTCGTTAATGGTCCAATGCCTTAACGTTTCTCTCCTTTCAAAAACAAGAGATCGTTAATGGTCCAACACCTTAACGTTTCTCTCCTTTCAAAATCAAAAGACCGTTTAATGGTCCAACACCTTAAATGACCTTTTGTTCAAATAAAAAACATATTTTGCAAAAAAGACAAAAAACAAACTTAAACCAAACACTTTGTTCCGAAAGAACTACGTAGGTCTGATTTCCTCATCACAAATTGAGGAATACGTAGGAGCAAAGGGAAACACCCTTGTCGACCACAAAAAAGAAAAATATAAAAAGGGTATAAAGGATATAAGAACATAAAAGGGAACATAAAAATCAAAGTCATGTTTGCACATTCGATTAAAGGCTGTCGTCCCTTGGGACGGACGTGTGGGGTGCTAATACCTTCCCCGCGCGTAAATACAACTCCCGAACCTTTCACTTAAAAGTTCGTAGATCGCGTCTTTTCCGGTTTTTCCGACGTCTTCCTCAAATAAACGTTGTTGGCGACTCCGCGCGTATTCCTTTCGTGGAACACGCATCCCGCGAGTCACGCGTCGCCCTCCCGCCGAAGGGTAGGTTGCGACAGGGGTGTAGTAAGCAAATGCTCACCTCCCCCTCTAAAATTTAATTGGATTGGGCTTCTACCAATTCAATTAAATTTATTTCCAACCACAAACATCAAATATTCACTTAGTGCATGTGAAAATACGAAATTACCCCTATTACAAAAACTAGTCTAGGTGCCCTAAAATACAAGGGTTGAAAAATCCTATATTTATTGGGTATCTTACCTACATTATGGAACCCTAAATGCAAGGCCCAAAAATAATGAAACCTTAATCTAATATGTACAAAGATAAGTGGGCTCATACTTAGCCTATGGGCCCAAAATCTACCCTAAGGCTCATGAGAACCTTAGGGCCTTCTCTTGCATCTCTGGCCCAATCTTCTTAGAGTCTTCTATCCAATGCCATTGGTGGGTAGGATTGCATCAGTCATTATGGTAGAAAAATCATGATTATGCAAACTTGTAGCGGTTAAGTGTGCACTAGGTTGTGCTTAAGCACAATAGGGGTCATTGTTGTCAAGGGATTGGCACTTAAGCACATATTACCCTGTGCTTAAGCGCAACCTTGCTGAGTCAAAAACTCAGCTATAGAGACAAAATTTGGAAAAATATCCTTCATGAAAGTTGCAGCCCTGGATGTTAGCTAACCAATGAATGATTTTTCTTTCACTAAAAAATAATGTTGGAAACTCTAGATATGCTTATATTAGTAAACAAAGGTCAAGTTGTCGGTAATAAGTAAAAGTTTTATTTAGATTGTAATTTTAGGCATAGTATGCTCCCAATCTTGGTCTTTAGGTAAACATAAAAGTTGGAAACATTCTTCTTAGCTTCCAAATGAGACAAGAACCAACTTAACTAAGTTAGTTTATCTTTATTTATCATGTTTATAAACTGTGAAGTTCATAGGCACATAATAGAAAATGAAAGAGATAGTTAACCCTAAGCTTATGAGATATTCTGATAACCTTAAACATGAACTTTAAAGTTTTTATAATGGTATAGTGATGCATATTTATAATAATGTGGTTGGTCTATAATCTTATTATCTAGAATATTATATTGATGATGAGATAATTATGTTAATTGATGAATGTCTTGAATTGTGTTGGTTGATTTCTTGATGATGATATGAGATGTGGTTGAGATCATATTTTATGATTAGATTTTACTTTATATGAGATCATGCGATTCACATTCACAAGTTTTTGGTGAGTTGTTAGCAAAATTTCAAGATGTTGGAATGTCTGGCTATGCTTATTGAACTATAGGTGAGTTCATGAGCATGGTGAACATATGAATGGTGAATCTATGATATTATAACCTCTTATGTTATTGAGATTGGTGAATGAACTTGTGATGATACATGATATTGGTTTGAATGATCATAACATACATGGATTGATGAGTGACATTGCATGTAAGTAAGCACATAAGTAATCACTCATTCCCATTTCTTCCAAGAGGTCTAGAATATACGTCTCTTGGGAAACAACAATTCCCCTTTTTGAGCGAGCAACCTCCATGCCAAGAAAGTACCTCAAGGATCCCAAGTCCTTGATCTCAAATTCTGCTGCCAAGTTCTTTTTTAGCCTAGCCAATTCCACTGCATCATCTCCAGTGAGGATGATGTCATAAACATAGACTATTAGTGTAGTAGTTTTCCTTTTAGAAGAAAATTTTGTAAATAAGGTATGATCTGCTTGGCCTTGAGAATATCCTTGTTTTTAACTGATTGGGTAAATTTTTCGAACCATGCCCTTGGAGACTGCTTGAGTCCATAAAGAGATTTTCCTAGTTTACAAACCTTTGTCCCAAATCTGTGTTTGAAGCCATGAGGACTATCCTTGTATACCTCTTCCTCCAAGTCGCCATTGACAATGCATTTTTAACATCTAATTGGTGCAAAGGCCAATCTAAGTTTGCAGCAAGTGATAGGAGAATTCTAACCGTGTTTAACTTTGCGATTGGGGCAAAGGTCTCTGAGTAGTCTATACCATAGGTCTGAGTGTGTCCTTTAGCCACCAATCATGCCTTGTATCTTTCCACTGAACCATCAGAGTTATACTTGACGGTGAACACCCACTTGCAACCCACGATATTCTTTCCAGTTGGCAAAGGCATAACACTCCAAGTACGGTTCTTCTTAAGAGCTTTCATCTCCTCAAGGACAACTTTTTTCCACTTCGGAACCTTCATAGCTTCTTGTATATTTTTTGAACTTCTAAACAAGACAACCAAGAGGTAAACACAACAAAAAATAAAGATAAATTTGAATATGACAAAAATTTGGATAAATCTAACTCCTTTTCGAAGAGATATGGGTATATTCATTTCAGAAAGGTTATCTTGATCATTGGAGTTAGAATAAGAAGGTTTACCTATACCACTTATTAAATTCTCCCTCGATTCAGACTCGTGGTTATGTTGGAGATGTAGACAAAGGATCAAGCTGAATGTTTTGATGATGCCAAAGTTTCACATGCGTCTCAAAGTATTAAAGCTTTATTCAAGACAAAGAAATTCAAGATATTGAAGATGGATGATCAAAACAGTCTCTAGAGTCTTAGAAAGGGTATATTAAATAGGAAGGGAATTCCAATTGAAGTAGCAAAAGGTTTGGCCAAGAATTTTAAGTTAAAAAGTCTTTTTCAACAAATTTACTCTCTGGTAATCGATTACCAGAGGATGTAATCGATTACTAGTGGCCAAAACTGATTTACAACAGCTATTAAAATTTGAATTCAAAGTTTGCACTGTGTAATCGATTACACATATATAGTAATCGATTACCAGCAGTTTCTGAACGTTTTAATTCAAATTTTAAAGCTTGTAATCGATTACACACATACTGTAATCGATTACCAGAAGAGTTTTTCAGAAAACATTCTCAACAGTCACATCTTTTTGTGTGGTTCTTGAATGGCTATCATAGGCCTATATATATGTGACTTGAGACACGAATTTGACAAGAGTTTTTCAGAGCAAAAAGGTCTTATCCTCTTATAAAGAGAAATCGTTTTATCCTCTTACAAATTCCTTGGCCAAATTACTTGTGATTCAATAAGGAATTATTTGAGTGCTCAAATTGTTCAATCTATCTCTTTCAAGAGAGATTTCTTCTTTTCTTCTTCTTCATTTTGAAAAGGGATTAAGAGACCGAGGGTCTCTTGTTGTGAAATAATTCTAAACACAAAGGAAGGGTTGTCCTTGTGTGTTTAGAACTTGTAAAAGGAATTTATAAGATAGTGGAACTCTCAAGCAGGTTGCTTGGGGACTGGACTTAGGCACAAGGGTGTGGCCGAACCAGTATAAATCTGAGTTTGCATTTTCTCTTCCCTTAAACTCCTTTATTTATTATTGTTTTATATTCATATTCAAATTGTTCTATTTGAATCAATATTTAAGAAATTCATTATTAAGGGAATTTATAACTTGAATAGAAAGTTAAATAGAATTTTTAATTGGGGAAATAAGTAGTAATATCTTAATTCAACCCCCCCCCCCTTCTTAAGATATCTGAGGCCACTTGTCCAACAAGTGGTATCAGAGCTTCATTCTTGTATAAAGTTTAGAAGCTTCAAGAATTATGGCCTCATCAAACTACTTGTTTCCCGAGGGAAATTCTATAAATAGACCTCCCATCTTTAATGGAGTGGGTTACCACTACTGGAAAACCCACATGCAAATCTTTATAGAGGCAATAGATTTAAATATTTGGGAAGCCATAGAACAAGGACCTTATGTTCCCTCTATAATAGTCGGAAGTGCAACAATAGAAAAACCTAGAGCAGATTGGACTGAGGAAGAAAGAAGATTAGTACAATATAATTTAAAGGCCAAAAATATTATTACATCTGCCTTAGGAATAGATGAATACTTTAGGGTTTCAAATTGTAAAAGTGTTAAGGATATGTGGGATACACTACAAGTAACACATGAAGGCACAAAAAATGTTAAAAGATCTAGGATAAACACTTTAACTCGTGAATATGAACTTTTTAGGATGAATGTAAATGAAAGTATACAAGACATGCAAAAGAGGTTCACACACATAGTTAATCATCTTGCATCTCTAGGAAAAACTTTTAAAAATGAAGACCTAGTAAATAAAGTCTTAAGATGTCTTAATAGAGAATGGCAACCAAAGGTAACAGCCATCACAGAATCTCAAGATTTATCTAGTATGTCTCTTGCTACATTATTTGGAAAATTGCAGGAACATGAAATGGAATTACTAAGATTAAATCAGCATGAAGAAACTGATAAGAAGAAGGAGGGAATCGCTCTTAAAGCCTCATCTGCAATCCAAGAAGAAAGTGATAAAGAAGATTCAATTGACTTGGATAATGATGAAGATATTAGTCTGTTTGTAAAAAGATTCAACAAGTTCCTGAGAGTCAGAGGAAATCAAAAGCAACCCAATTTTAAACCTAAAAGAAGGAAAGAAACTTCATCCTCTACTCTAAAATGCTTTGAGTGCAATCAACCTGGGCATCTGAGGGTTGATTGTCCCATCTTCAAGAAAAAGATGGAGAAGTATGAAAAGAAAAATATTAATGAAAAGAAATTGAAAAAAGCATACATTACATGGGATGAAAACGATATGGAATCTTCTGAAGATTCAGAAAATGAAGAAATAAACCTCTTCCTTATGGCAAAAAGTTATGAAAGTGATGAAGAGGTAACATCTTCAAACAATTTATCTATTTCTTTTGATGAATTGCAAGATGCATTTGCTGATCTGCACAAAGAGTCAATTAAACTTGCAAAGCTAGTTTCATCTTCAAAGAAATCAATTTCAAATTTAGAAAATGAAATTTTAAAATTAAACAAAGAATTAGATCATCTTAGAAATGAAGTCTCAATTTCTAAACCAAATGAAAAAGTTCATATCTCTACTATTTCTGACAAGAAAATGTCAGATTCTTGTAGTTGTTGTGAAAAGTATGAAAAAGAAATCAAAAGAGTTGAAAAACTCACTTGCAAAATTCTCTTATAGTAAAAATAATTTAGATGTCATATTAGGAAAACAAAGACATGCCTCCAATAAGGCTGGACTAGGATATAAATATGAAAAACAACAAAAATTTCATAAAAACTTCTATACTTCCACACAAAAATATAATTCTAGTTTTATCACGTGTTTTTACTGTGGAAGAAAAGGGCATGACACATCTACATGCTATTTTAGAAGAAATTGTAACAATATTAAAATGATTTGGGTCCCAAAAGGATCTGTTATTCATACTAACACACAAGGACCCAATAAATTTTGGGTACCTAAGTTACAACCTTGATTTTGTAGGAACCCTTGTGGAAAAAGTGGTACATAGATAGCGGATGCTCAAAACATATGACGAGAGACGAATCAAAATTCACACATATCTCTCCCAAGAAAAGCGGACATGTAACTTATGGTGACAACAACAAAGGTAGAATTCTTGGAGTTGGAAAAATAGGTACAAATGCTTCAACCTCCATTGAAAATGTTCTACTTGTTGAAGGTCTTAAACATAGTTTGCTTAGTGTGAGTCAATTATGTGACAAAGGCTATCTGGTATCATTTGATTCTCAAAAGTGTGTCATTGAACATAAACATGATACGAATATAAAGCATATAGGGTTTAGAGTCAACAATGTTTACATGATAGATTTAAGTCAAAAACTAGATAATAATCAATGTTTTCTTAGTAAAGATGATGATCCATGGTTATGGCATAAACGGATTGCACATATAAACATGGAACATTTAAATAGATTAATATCAAAAGATTTAGTTGTTGGTTTGCCAAAACTAAGATTTGAAAAAGATAGGCTATGTGATGCTTGTCAAAAGGGAAAACAAACTAGAGTTTCTTTCAAATCTAAAAACATTGTTTCAACTACTCAACCCTTACAATTACTACATATGGATTTGTTTGGTCCTTCCAGAATCATGAGTTTTGGAGGAAGTTACTATGCTCTTGTTATAGTTGATGATTATTCTAGATACACATGGACTCTTTTTATCACTCATAAGAATGATGCATTCCAAGCATTTAGAAAACTTGCAAAAATCATTCAAAATAAGAAAAATCTCAAGATTATATCTATTAGGAGTGATCATGGGGGTGAGTTTGAAAATAAAGAATTTGAATTATTTTGTGATAAGCATGGGATTGAGCATAACTTTTCTGCACCAAGAACCCCTCAACAAAATGGTGTTGTTGAAAGGAAAAATAGATCTTTGGAAGAGATTGCTAGAACTTTATTAAATGATACACCTCTTCCAAAATATTTTTGGGCTGAAGTCGTTAACACTGCATGCTACATTTTAAATAGGGCTTTAATAAGACCCATCTTAAAGAAAACTCCATATGAATTGTTCAATGGCAGAAAACCAAACATCTCACATCTTCATATCTTTGGTTGTAAATGTTTTGTATTGAATAATGGAAAAGATAACTTAGGAAAATTTGATGCTAAGTCAGATGAAGGTATTTTCCTTGGATATTCTCTGCATAGTAAAGCTTATAGAATATATAATAAAAGAACAATGACAATTGAAGAGTCTATACATGTTTCCTTTGATGAGTCTAATGCCATTCTTCCAAGGAAGGATTTTTTAGATGATATTTCAGATTCCTTAGAAGATACACATATACATGGAAATGACTCTAAAGAAAAAGATGAAGGAAGCAATGAAGATTCTTAAGATAATGGAGTTAGAGCAAATAATGAACTTCTAAGAGAATGGAAAGCCTCAAGAGATCATCCCCTCGACAACATTATTGGTGATATATCAAAAGGGGTAACAACTAGACATTCTCTTAAAGATTTATGCAATAATTTAGCTTTTGTATCTATGATTGAACCTAAAAATATAAAAGAAGCCATAGTAGATGATAACTGGATCATTGCCATGCAAGAAGAACTGAATCAATTTGAAAGAAACAATGTGTGGAAACTAGTAGAAAAACCTGAAAATTATCCTGTCATAGGAACAAAATGGGTCTTTAGAAATAAATTAGATGAACATGGCATAATTATTAGAAATAAGGCTAGGTTAGTAGCAAAAGGGTATAATCAAGAAGAGGGAATAGACTATGAAGAAACATATGCTCCAGTTGCAAGATTAGAAGCCATTAGAATGCTCTTAGCATATGCATCCATAATGAATTTTAAGCTCTATCAAATGGATGTTAAAAGTGCTTTTCTAAATGGTTTAATTCAAGAAGAAGTATATGTTGAACAACCTCCAGGTTTTGAAATCCCTGATAAACCAAATCATGTTTATAAATTACAAAAGGCTCTTTATGGTTTGAAACAAGCCCCTAGGGCGTGGTATGAACGTTTAAGTAATTTTCTCCTAGAAAAAGAATTTTCTAGAGGAAAAGTGGATACCAAATTATTCATAAAGAGAAAGCATAATGATATTTTGTTGGTTCAAATATATGTTGATGATATAATTTTTGGATCCACTAATGATTCATTGTGCAAGGAGTTTTCCCTTGATATGCAAAGTGAATTTGAAATGTCAATGATGGGAGAATTAAAGTACTTCTTGGGATTACAAATCAAGCAAACTCAAGAAGGTATATTCATCAATCAATCCAAGTACTGCAAGGAATTGATCAAAAGATTTGGGATGGAAAGTGCAAAACACATGGCTACACCGATGAGCACTAGCTGTTACTTAGATAAAGATGAATCTAGTCAATATATAGACATGAAACAGTATCGAGGTATGATCAGATCTCTTCTCTATTTATCTGCTAGTAGACCTGATATTATGTTTAGTGTATGCATGTGTGCTAGGTTTCAATCCAACCCCAAACAATCACATTTGAGTGCAGTTAAGAGAATCATGAGATATCTATTAGGTACAATAAATTTAGGATTATGGTATCCTAAGAACTCAACATGTAACTTAATAGGATATTCTGATTCTGACTTTGCCGGATCTAAAACTGATAGAAAAAGCACAAGTGGAACTTGTCAATTCATTGGATCCGCTCTTGTCTCATGGCATAGTAAGAAACAAAACAGTGTTGCTTTATCCACTGCTGAAGCGAAATATATTTCTGTCGGCAGTTGTTGTGCACAAATTTTATGGATGAAGCAACAATTATCTGACTATGGTATCCTTCTTGATCGTATACCTATTAGGTGTGATAATACTAGTGCCATAAATCTATCCAAAAACCCTGTTCAACACTCTAGAACCAAACATATAGAAATTAGGCACCATTTTCTTAGAGATCATGTCCTAAAGGGAGATTGTATATTAGAGTTTGTTGATACAAAGAATCAGCTTGCTGATATCTTTACAAAACCTCTCCCAAAAGAAATATTCTTTTCAATAAGAAGAGAATTAGGCCTTTTAGACCTTAGTGATTTGGATAGGTAATTTTTTTTATATGATTGATTGTGTTTTGATTAAGTATGACGCTTGTTTTGTTTAATTTAGTTTACTTTTCTTGTTAGTATAATTAACTCTTAAGATAGTATAAGTTTTTAGACTTAGAAATAAGTTTTTCTTTTAGGAAAAGGCTATTTTTTGTTCTGGTAATCGATTACATGAATACTGTAATCGATTACAATAGAATAGATGGCCCGTAATCGATTACAGTATTCATGTAATCGATTACCAGTAGGCTGCCTCCTCTTGCAATCGATTACCATTACTTGTAATCGATTACCATGCGTCCTGCTCTATAAATATCACATTTTCCAGAAATCCCTGCGCAGTCCCTTCCTCCTTGCGACGTTCCTCCATTCCCAAACCTCCAAATCTTCCTATCTCACTCATTTCTTCATCAAATCAACTCCCGTAAATTGCAATCTTCTTCTTT
Source organism: Glycine soja (assembly GCF_004193775.1). Classification (NCBI taxonomy): domain Eukaryota; kingdom Viridiplantae; phylum Streptophyta; class Magnoliopsida; order Fabales; family Fabaceae; genus Glycine; species Glycine soja. Next base: position 34,441,504 of record NC_041008.1, read on the forward strand.
TTCATTTTTCTTTTGATTTCACTGATTGAAATCTGCAAAAACTCCTTCAAATGGAAGAATCGTTGTCATACCCTAATTTCGTCCGGGGACCTTTGCTTGATGACATGCGACCATTCTTTGGTCCTCGTGAGGTGCTTGGCACCCATCATTAGGCAATTTGAGAAATTCCAGGACATGCCGAAAAACCAAAAAAAAATATTGATGCACAATCCGTAAGTTTCCGTGACACACCGGAAATCAAATGGAAGCATCGTTGCATAATTAAGTGAGGTTCCGTAACATTCCGTAAGTCAAAAAGGGGATGATTATGTAATCCGCAAGGTTCCGTAACATTACGGAAAGAAAACAAGTGAAGAAGAAACAGAGCTAGTAGACTTAGGAATTGGCAGTGGAAAGAGGGAAGTAAAGATAGGTACAGGTATTACCGCACCTATCCGTGAAGAATTAATAATCCTGCTAAAAGACTACCAAGACATCTTTGCTTGGTCATACCAAGATATGCCCGGTTTGAGTTCTGACATTGTACAGCACCGATTACCTCTAAATCCCGAGTGTTCCCCGGTAAAACAGAAACTGAGGAGGATGAAGCCCGAAACATCCTTGAAGATAAAAGAAGAAGTGAAGAAGCAATTTGACGCTGGATTTCTGGCCGTCGCTCGGTATCCAGAATGGGTGGCCAACATCGTACCAGTTCCTAAAAAAGATGGGAAAGTACGAATGTGTGTAGATTATCGGGACCTGAATCGGGCCAGTCCCAAGGACAATTTTCCTTTAACACACATCGATATCCTCGTAGATAACACGGCCAATTTCGCTTTATTTTCCTTCATGGACGGTTTCTCTGGTTACAATCAGATAAAGATGGCGCCCGAGGATATGGAAAAGACTACTTTCGTCACCCTGTGGGGAACGTTCTGTTACAAGGTGATGTCCTTTGGACTCAAGAATGCCGGGGCAACTTATCAACGGGCCATGGTAGCTTTGTTCCATGATATGATGCATCAAGAAATCGAGGTCTACGTGGACGACATAATTGCTAAATCTAAATCCGAGGAAGAACACCTTGTCAACCTGCGGAAATTGTTCGAAAGGCTTAAGAAATATCAATTAAGGTTGAACCCCGCTAAGTGTACCTTTGGGGTCAAATCAGGGAAATTGCTTGGTTTCGTTGTAAGCCAGAAAGGGATAGAGGTAGACCCCGAAAAAGTGAAGGCTATCCTTGAGATGCCGGAACCCCGTACAGAGAGGCAAGTCCGAGGGTTCCTGGGGCGCCTAAATTATATTGCCAGATTCATATCGCAGCTCACCGCCATTTGTGAGCCGTTGTTTAAACTCTTGCGCAAAAACCAAACTGATCGGTGGAATGAGGATTGCCAAGAGGCTTTTGGAAGGATCAAAAAGTGCTTAATGAGTCCTCCCGTGCTTATGCCACCAGTACCGGGAAGGCCTCTCATTTTGTACATGACAATCTTGGACGAATCAATGGGGTGTATGCTGGGGCAACATGACGAATCCGGGAAGAAAGAGCGCGCTGTTTACTACCTAAGTAAGAAGTTCACGACCTGTGAGATGAATTACTCCTTGCTCGAAAGAACGTGTTGTGCTTTAGTATGGGCGTCCCATCACTTAAGGCAGTACATGCTGAGCCATACTACCTGGTTGATATCCAAAATGGACCCGGTCAAGTACATCTTTGAAAAGCCAGCTCTCACAGGACGAATCGCCCGGTGGCAAGTCTTGCTATCTGAGTTTGATATAGTCTACGTCACCCAAAAGGCGATAAAAGGAAGCGCTTTGGCAGATTATTTGGCCCAACAGCCTCTTAACGACTACCAGCCCATGCATCCGGAATTCCCGGATGAGGACATCATGGCCTTGTTCGAGGAAAAGTTGGACGAAGATCAGGACAAATGGACTGTATGGTTTGACGGAGCGTCAAACATTCTAGGTCATGGCGTTGGGGCAGTGTTGATCTCTCCGGACAATCAATGTGTACCTTTCACAGCCAGGCTAGGATTCGACTGCACCAACAACATGGCCGAATATGAAGCATGTGCCCTAGCCGTCCAGGCAGCAATTGACTCCGATGTCAAACTACTCAAGGTGTACGGCGACTCAGCGTTGGTAATCCATCAGCTGAGAGGGGAATGGGAAACTAGAGATCCCAAGCTGATACCCTACAAAGCCTACATCAAGGAATTGGCTAAGACTTTCGACGAGATCTCCTTCCATCATGTTCCCCGTGAGGAAAATCAAATGGCGGATGCACTTGCTACGTTGGCATCTATGTTCCAGCTAACACCACACGGGGACCTACCCTACATTGAATTTCAGTGTCGTGGCAAACCCGCACATTGTTGCCAAGTGGAAGAGGAACGGGACGGAAAGCCTTGGTATTACGACATCAAGCAATATGTCGTAAGCAAAGAATACCCGCCAGAGATTGTCGACAACGATAAAAGGACATTGAGGAGGTTGGCAGCCAGTTTCTTCATGAGCGGAGGCACACTGTATAAGAGGAATCACGACGTGACACTCCTGCGATGTGTGGATGCCAAGGAGGCAAATCACATGATCGAGGAAGTCCATGAGGGCTCGTTTGGAACACACGCCAACGGGCATGCTATGGCCAGGAAGATCTTAAGAGCAGGTTATTACTGGCTTACCATGGAAAGTGATTGTTGTGTCCATGTGAGGAAGTGCCACAAATGTCAAGCATTCGCGGATAATGTCAATGCCCCACCGCATCCTCTGAATGTCATGTCCGCCCCTTGGCCTTTCTCCATGTGGGGAATAGATGTCATCGGGGCCATTGAGCCCAAGGCCTCGAATGGTCATCGCTTCATCCTCGTAGCAATAGATTATTTCACCAAGTGGGTCGAGGCGGCTTCATATACCAATGTCACGAGGAATGTGGTGGTCAGGTTCATTAAGAAGGAGATCATCTGCCGATATGGTTTGCCAAGGAAGATTATCACGGACAACGGCACCAACCTGAATAACAAGATGATGGGGGAAATGTGCGAGGAGTTTAAAATCCAGCATCACAATTCCACACCCTACCGGCCAAAGATGAATGGAGCCGTGGAAGCAGCCAATAAGAATATAAAAAAGATTATCCAAAAGATGACCGTGTCATACAAGGATTGGCACGAGATGCTCCCATTCGCGTTACACGGTTACCGGACTTCAGTGCGAACGTCAACTGGGGCAACGCCGTTCTCATTGGTATATGGGATGGAGGCGGTGTTACCGTTCGAGGTAGAAGTCCCGTCATTAAGGATCTTGGCAGAATCCGGATTAAAGGAATCAGAGTGGGCTCAAACACGCTACGATCAGCTCAACCTCATTGAGGGTAAGCGCTTAACGGCAATGAGTCATGGGCGCTTATACCAGCAAAGAATGAAGAGTGCATTCGACAAGAAAGTACGCTTACGCAAGTTCCATGAGGGTGACCTTGTGCTAAAGAAAATGTCCCATGCTGTCAAGGACCATCGAGGGAAATGGGCCCCAAACTACGAAGGGCCTTTTGTTGTGAAGAGGGCTTTTTCCGGAGGAGCCCTGGTGCTTACAAACATGGATGGCGAAGAGCTACCTTCACCCGTGAACTCTGATGTCGTCAAACAATATTATGCTTAGAAGCTGGGGCAATTAAGGATGTCGCTGCATGTTCTTTATCTTTATGCGTTTTCTGGATTTCCCCCAGGGATTTCCTGTCTGTTGTATCTCTCGTTACAATCTTTCAAAGAAATGAATGTGGATTCGAGGCTTTTAGTCCTCACGTTAGTTTCACACCTTGCGTTAATTTGTGATCGCCTGAGCCCTTCCGCTCAGTTCATGGGATCCCCCAAGCGCTTAATTAGAATTGAACTTGAACCAACTTTCCCTAAATTTTCTGCGTTTGAAAACATTCATGCATACGCATACGCATACGCATGTAAAACAGGGGCAGGATCACCTTGGGCTACCTTCCGGAGTGGAGACAAAACATGAACGGCAGAAATCAATCAAGGTAGGGTAATGATGCGGTCAAGAGTGGCCATACCTGGTTGTTTATTACTTGCAGGTACTTAAGGATGAACGCAAGCGGGGATGGGGTCACGACCGACCGATCGTTGCCCTTCTCTGTGCGAAACAAGCAGGGAATGTCGCTGCAAGGCAGCCCCGTATCCTTTGTATTTTGCAGCTTTCTGTTGCTATTTGTTTGTTTTAAAAAGGAAAAGAGTAATAATAAGATAAGTAATCAACGCCTAATTCTAACCTAAGTAAGTTCAAGTTAGGCAAAATGCTAATCCATGGGAAGGGAGGGGACATGGTTAATGTTCCCCTCAAAAAAAAAAAAAAAAAAAAAAAAAAGTGCAGGTTAGCTCGCCTGGGCGAGCTAGGCTCGCCTGGGCGAGCCACCCCTGCACCAAATTATAAAAATGACGAAAGGGGGGGCACTTTTACATTCAAAAACTTCTTTTCCCCCCTTTCAAAAGCCATACCCACGGGATTGACGAATTTGCAGCCCTAGGGTCATCCTTTTTCGCATTTTTTGATTCCGTTTTGCGCTTTTGTTCATCACCAACAAGTAAGTATTCCATCCCTAAGCTTTCTAGCTTTTCATTGGTGTATTTTGATCTCCTTTTTGTGCTCTAAATTGTGGGAGTGTGCTCAAATATATGGGGCAATTTTGATTTGTTTTCTTGCTTGATTAGGTTGAATTAGGGGTTGGTATGAGATGGCCCTAGGCCTATAATGCATTTTGAAACAATAGGACATGCCACATTGTCCCCGTTCTCTTGCTATTGATGCCTAAACGCGCGCCCACCAAGTGTTCGGTGAAATGCCTCAATGGCATTAGCGCGTGACTTTTGTAAGGAGATAACCCATGGGGTATTTTGGTTTGCGCATATTTTCTATTTTTTTGGAATATGTATTCATTCCCGAAAAAGGCTAGAGTAATTCACCCGGGCTTTTATTGAGAAGTACTGTACCCAGAGACAGGCTCAGGGTGATGCTCCACAGGCCGCAGGCGCGCCACCACCACCTCATCAGGCTGACCAGGCTGGGGCATTTGACATAGAGTAGTATTTACGGCATTTGGTTCGCCAGCAGGCGGCCAACCACTGAGCACATGTACGGACCCATGACTGTCTGTACCAGATGAGCCTTAGCATGCAGAGCCAGGGCTTCGCTTCTTTTTCATGCCCTACTCCAGACCAGTTCAGGGCAGAGGTAGCATGGCCCGGAGATTGGCCCGAGGCCCAAGCAGGAGAGGCACCCCCAGAAGCTCCCGGCGATGGAGAAGAAGCCCACGAGGATGAGGAGATGGCCGATTTGCTTGACTTCTTGGGAGGGAGTGGAGACACGTGACTGGGAGATCCCCAGATTCATGTTTTCTTTCATATTTCTTTTGTCATTTTTATTCTATGTTATTGTTTTGACTTGAGAGGCTAATGTTTGTTTTTGTTGTTTTGATTGTCATTTGTACAGCGCATACATTTTTGTTTAGATTGGTGCGTTAGTATTTATATATCATTACTATCGATGATGTTTGAAATTCTGGAACCGTGTAGAGTTCTTCGTTTAGGAACATCGTCCAAAAGTATATATGTAAAATAAACAAAAAAATCATGATAAAAATAAAAATAGAAAAGAAAAGAAAATGAAATGGAAAAGAGAACAAAAGGGAAAGAAGAGGGCAAGTAAAGAAAAAGAGAGCAAATAAGAAAAAAGAAGAAGGCAAGTAAGGAAAAAGGTGGAAAAAGAGAAAATAAGTTGTCTAGCTAAAAAACGACATGCTTTTGAAAAGAGACGATTTCCAACTTTTCTTTGAAAAAATTCATTGATCATAACCAATTTTTGGAAAATGTGTCTACACCTGAAGGGTGAATGCTGTGAAATTTCCCCGGACGCCCGAAATGGACTCGGATGAATGCACAAATTGATAAAAGAACATATTTTGGAAACATTGGGTTGATTAAAATAGAGGAAATGAATCCTGAGCCCTAGCATCACATGACCATAAAAATTTGACATTTGAGTGTCCGCATAGGTGCATGCATGACCAGTTTTGCATAAAGTTTCCAAATCATCATTTTTGCATTTGTGTCATGGAAATAATGTGAGGCATCCCTTTTATCCTTGAGCCAAACCAAACCCCGACATGTATCATGTCTAGCCATTCTACAAACCTTGAGCCAAAATCCTGACTCACCATAATCCTTACCCTCGGAAGCAAAAAGGAAGAGAAGGAAAATTTCCAATCAAAGAGAAAGCAAAAAAAGAAAAGAAAGGAAATTCCCAAATCAAAGAGTGGGAGAAAGCAAAAGAAAAAGAAAGAAAATTCCCAACCAAAGAATGGGAGAAAGTAAAAAAGGAAGGAAAGAAAGTTCTTGATCAAAGAAACTAGAAGAAATGTGCAGAAAGGTCTTTTGACCAGACAATATCTGAACAATACAGAATTGTCACCAAATGAACGAAAAAAGAAGAAAAGGGAACCACGACCTAAAATAGTCTTCTCCCTTTGATTACCAACCAAAATCCCGTGCGCTAGCGACTTTTTTTCTCGCCTCGCACTAAACAAAAACAGAAAAAGAAAAAAGCCAGAAGAATCAAAAGCCAAAAACACACAAAAGCCGAAAGAAGAAACCACCAAAAGAACCCATTCCCAAGGGAAGCCCTATTGATCCATGATCACGCGTGTAATTTTTGATTTGATAGGAAATAATTTGCAAAGCCAAGTCATGACATATCTATGGTTCGGAATTAGGATGAAACACTTACCTGTGCGAGATTGATACACTTTGAGTGATTTTCTTCTATTTTTGTCGAACCCAGTGTTTCCTCTAAATGGTCATTTAGAAGCAAAATGCTAACATCCAAAATCTCATTTATGGTTATGGGAGATTTCATCAGCAGACTCTCCTTCCCCGGTAGACGCATTGTTTTTCACTCAAAAAAGCATATGCTGCTCTAAATCAGTTGGAATATTTGTCTCTTTGCTAAAGCATGTTTGCATTTTAGCGGAGAAAACACCGAGACTTTTTCAAGTCTCACAAGTTATCCAGAACTACGTAGGTCTGAGTTCCTCATTGGAGGATACGTAGGAGCAAGAGCCTCGCTTTTGTCGACCACACCGCCTTTTGTTGCCATGACTCAAGAGCTGGTAGCCCGCGGAGACACCTTACGGTTATCCGCACCTCGTCATTCAGTGATCCCAAGTGTGATTGACGAGCAGAGACCAATATGGTCATCTGCGCCCTTTCCGGAGATGTCAGCATTTTCCGATGGAGACTTTTCAAGTCTCACAAGTTATCAAGAACTACGTAGGTCTGAATTCCTCATTGGAGGATACGTAGGAGCAAGAGCTTTGCTTTTGTCGGCCACCCCATAATCTTTGTCATACTGACCCTGAGGTCATGTGACGTGCACCCTTGTATCATCCAGAGGCGGCGGGCCCGATGATACGCGGAGATACCTTACGGTTATCCGCACCCTTTTGTCATCTAGAGGCGGCGGGCCCGATGATACGCGGAGATACCTTATGGTTATTCGCACCCTTTTGTCATCCAGAGGCGGCGGGCCCGATGACAAGCAGAGACCAAGTTTGGTCATTCTGCACCCTTGTATCATCCAGAGGCGGCGGGCCCGATGATACGCGGAAATACCCGAGTGGTTATCCGTATAAACATTCTTTTGCTATCTGTAAGACAGAACGCTTGATAGCATGCAGAGGCTGACATAGTCTTCTGCACCTTTTGTTCCTCCGGGAACAACAAGTCATTTACATGCGGAAATTTCATGGTCGCCCGCGACTCTCGTCAACCGAGAGGAGCGAAATTAGTGTCATACACTGATTTTCGGGGACCTTTGCTTGATGACATGCAACCATTCTTTGGTCCTTGTGAGGTGCTTGGCATCCATCATTAGGCAATTTGTGAAATTCTAGGAGCGACAAGTCATGGTCACCCGCGACTCTCGTCAACCGAGAGGAGAGAAATTAGTGTCATACACTGATTTTCGTCCGGGGACCTTTGCTTGATGACATGCGACCATTCTTTGGTCCTTGTGAGGTGCTTGGCATCCATCATTAGGCAATTTGTGAAATTCTAGGAGCGACAAGTCATGGTCACCCGCGACTCTCGTCAACCGAGAGGAGCGAAATTAGTGTCATACACTGATTTTCGTCCGGGGACCTTTGCTTGATGACATGCGACCATTCTTTGGTCCTTGTGAGGTGCTTGGCATCCATCATTAGGCAATTTGTGAAATTCTGGGAACAACAAGTCATTTGCATGTGGAGATTTTATAGTCACCCGTGACTCTCGTCAAATCGAGAGGAACGAAATTAGTGTCTTATCTTTACTTTCCTTTTATCTCCAATAAAAGACAAGTAAAGAGGGGCAACTGTCATACCCTAATTTCGTCCGGGGACCTTTGCTCGATGACGTGCGACCATTCTTTGGTCCTCGTGAGGTGCTTGGCACCCATCATTAGGCAATTTGTGAAATTCCAGGACATGCCGAAAAACCAAAAAAATATTGATGCACAATCCGTAAGTTTCCGTGACACACCGGAAATCAAATGGAAGCATCGTTGCATAATTAAGTGAGGTTCCGTAACATTCCGTAAGTCAAAAAGGGGATGATTATGTAATCCGCAAGGTTCCGTAACATTACGGAAAGAAAACAAGTATCGTTACGAAATTCGTAAGTTTCCGTAACTTTACGAAAAAAGAATTACCAAAAAACAGCAGAGGGGGGTGTACTTAGTAAAAATGGGGGTGCAAATAGCACCTAGGCCCACTTGGGCCCTCCAGAATATTCCTCCAGAAGGCGGTTGCTTCTGGAGGAAGCAACCCTGCTCGCCTGGGCGAGCTGGGCGGCAACCACCTCCCCTATTTTGCTATAAATAGGGGAGGAAGTGAAGAAGGAAGGGGTTCAGCCCCTTAGGCACTTCTCTCTCTTTCGAATTTGCTTGGAAAAATTGTTTCCGTGAAGAAAATCTAAGCCGAGGCGCTTCCGAAACGTTTCCGTAACGTTTTCCGTGAGGAATCTCGCAAAGGTTTCAACCGTTCTTCGACGTTCTTCATTCGTTCTTCATCGTTCTTCGATCTTCAACGGGTAAGTACCTCGAACCAAGCTTTTCGATTCATTCTATGTACCCGTAGTGGTCCACATTGTGTTTCGTGCATTTTTATTCTCGTTTTGTTTACTTTTTATACCCCCTGTTGACGTGCTTAAGCCATTTTACTTAAGTCATTTCTCGCTTAACTTAAAAATAAAATAAATTTCCACCGAACGTTTGAATTGTATTATCCATTAACTTCGGTCAAAATAAATTCCGACCGTTCGGTCGTGCCGTAACCACGTTGGAAATCAAAAAGAGGTAAAAAATAATATAATAATCAAAAAGACATCTTTTAGTAAAATAAAGCGGAAAATCAATCGGACGTTTTCTCTTTGGGATTTCTCATTCTTAATCGAATTGATTAATAACTAAAGTGAAACTAAAGGCTAAAATCAATTCGCCTAGTCAAGCTCGTCCATAAAAATAGGCTTTTGAAGTTTGTCATTTCATTTCCTCACTAAGTAAAATGGATCATTTTTAAGGCCCAACGCCTTAAAATGATCACCTCTTAAGGTAAAAAAGAATCACTTGATAAGAAAGAACTACGTAGGTCTGATTTTCTCATCCCAAATTGAGGAATACGTAGGAGCAAAGGGAAACACCCTTGTCGACCACAAAAAGAGAAAATATAAAAAGGGTATAAAGGATATAGAGACATAAAAAGGGAACATAAAAAATCAAAGTCATGTTTGCACATTCGATTAAAGGCTGCCGTCCCTTGGGGCGGACGTGTGGGGTGCTAATACCTTCCCCGTGCGTAAATACAACTCCCGAACCTTTCACTTAAAAGTTCGTAGATCGCGTCTTTTCCGGTTTTTCCGACGTTTTCCTCAAATAAACGTTGGTGGCGACTCCGCGCGTATTCCTTTCGTGGAACACGCATCCCGCGAGTCACGCGTCGCCCTCCCGCCGAAGGGTAGGTTGCGACAATCGTCAAAGAAACGTAAGGGTTCATCAGCCTCCGCTTCGGCTTCAAGAGCTCATCGTTCCGGATCCACTAACGCATCCACAACACCAATTCCACCCTTATTATCCTCTTCCACATTGTTTTCTTCCGAAGAACAGCAGAAACGATATTCAAATCTCTTCTCATCTCGTTCCATTATCGACCCTAAGTTTATTGATATTGATTTCTTTTCTGCTGAAACTTTTGATTGCATTCAAGCCTTTCAGAACCTAGGTCTTATACCTTTTGTCGCAACATGCCCTTTTGCGGGTGAGCGAGGCGAGGCTCATGGGTGCGCTTTCCAAAGGAGGAAAGATGTGTGGAGTCGCCACCAACGTTTATTTGTGGAAAACGTCGGAAAAACCGAAGCAAACCAGTCAAAATGAAAATTCTAAGTTCGGGAGTTGGATTTACGCTTGAGGAAGGTATTAGCACCTCTCACATTTGTCTCAAAGGACAACAACCTATTTTTTAGAATTGTGGAAATTGTGTTACCTTAACTTTATTTCTTTTTTATTTTTTGAGGTCGAAAAAAGCGGGGCTCTTGCTCCTACGTACCCTCCATCAAAGAGGAAATCAGACCTACGTAGTTCTTCCTTATGCGTGAATCAAGTGATTCTTTTTACTTGAAAGGTTATCATTTTAAGGCCTTGGACCTTAAAAATGATCCATTTTACTTGGTAAGAAACTGAAATGATAAACTTTCAAAACCTATTTTTTGTGGACGAGCTTGACTGGGCGAGTTGATTTTAGCCTTAGTTTCACTTTAGTTATTAGTCAATTCAATTAAGAATGAGAAATCCCAAAGAGAAAACGTCCGATTGATTTTTCGCTTTATTTTACTAAAAGGTATTTTTTGATTATTATATTATTATTTTACCTCTTTTTGATTTCCAACGTTGTTACGGCACGACCGAACGGTCGGAATTCTTTTTAACAGAAATTAACGGATGATACAATTCAAATGATCGGTGAAAATTTATTTTATTTTTAGATTAGGCGAGAAACAACATAAACAAATGACTGAAGCACGTCAAAAGGGGGTATAGAAAGCGAATGAAAACGAGAATAAAAATACATGAAACAAAATGTGGACCACCACGGGTACATAGAATGAATTGAAAAGCTCGGCTTGAGGTACTTACCCGTTGAAGACTGAAGAAAACGAAGAACGAACGATGAATGTTGAAGAACGGTCGAGAATCTTCGCGTAATTACTCACGAAAATGTTACGGAAGCGCCTCGGCTTGGATTTCCTTCACAGAAACAATTTTTTTCACCCAAAACAGATGAAATACCTCACCAGGGGCATTCTGGATCCTTAGAACAGCCCCCTTCAGCCTATTTATAGGAAAAAGGGGGAGGAGGTTGCCGCCCAGCTCGCCCAGGCGAGCTGGGTTGCTTCCTCCAGAAGCAATGCAGCTTCAAAAAAACATTTTGGAAGGCCTAATTCAAAATTTTGAAATTGCTATTTGCACCCCCCAATTTTGATAAGTTCACCCCCTTCTTTCGTAATTTACGGAAAAGTTACGGAAGCCTTACGGAAGCATACATGACTTGATTTTCTTCTTTTTTTTCTCTTCCCTCTCACCCGTATTAAGTTAAATATTCTTATATAGGGTTATGGGAATTTTACGAAAGCATTACGGGTGTCCTGGAAGCCCCGGAATCCCATTTTTCAACAAAACGGGGGGTGTGGTGGCCACCTATCTCGCCCAGGCGAGCTAAGTTGCTTCAACCTTAAGCAAGAAATTGCCCAGAAACCTCTAGAAGGGCCCAGATTCGAAAATTACTATTTGCACCCCCCATTTTACTAAATACACCCCCTTTACCTTTTTTTGGTAATTCTTTTTCCGTAACGTTACGAAACATTACGAATTTCGTAACGATACTTATTTTCCTTCTGCAAGGTTACGAATCTTCACGGATTATGTATTTACTCTTTTTTAGCTTTCGAAGAAGTTAGGAAAACTCACGGATTGCGAAAAACACCTCCTTTCGATTTCCGTCACATTACAGAATTTTCACGGATCGCGTAAGCCTGCTTCCTTTTGATTTTTGGCATGTCTCGGGACTTCACATATTGTGCAAAAAAGGGTGCCAAGTATCTCGAGGCGGCCAATCAAAGGTTGTATATCATCAAATAATAATCCCCGGACGAAATTAGGGTATGACAGTTGCCCCTCTTTACTTACCTCTCATCGGAGATAAGAGGAAAGCAAAGATAAGACACTGATTTCGTCCGTCCTTCCCTTTCCGTGATGACGATTCTCATCTCTACTCCTTCTTTTTTGCTGTACAACACAAAACAAAATAGAAACAACAACAAGAACAATGAATATAATATACATATACACATATACACATGTTTGGAGAAGGAACCTATCCGGAAAATAACAGAAAAACATATTTCCCAGTCACCAGAGGCTCTGCGCTTGATGACGGAGGACACATGAACAGCGCTAGGCAATGACATTCATGGGGCTCCGAATAAAAGTGGAGAATGGAGAATTGGCGAACAGCGCTAGGCAATGACATTCGCGGGGCTCCAGACTCGAAGGTGGAGGACACATAAACAACGTTAGGCAATGACATTCATGGGCTCCGAAAAAAGTGGAGAATGGAGGATTGCACTAGAGGGTCCACACTTAGGCAATCATGAAGCATAGCTCCAAACTCGAAGGTGGAGGACACATGAACAACGCTAGGCAATGACATTCATGGGACTCCGAATAAAAGTGGAGAATGGAGAATTGGCGAACAGTGCTAGGCAATTACATTCGCGGGGCTCCAGACTTGAAGGTGGAGGACACATGAACAGCGCTAGGCAATGACATTCATGGGGCTCCGAAAAAAGTGGAGAATGGAGGATTGCACTAGAGGGTCCACACTTAGGCAATCATGAAGCATAGCTCCAAACTCTTTGGGTGGAGGATGAATGAACAACGCTAGGCAATGACATTCATGGGGCTCCGAATAAAAGTGGAGAATGGAGAATTGGCGAACAGCACTAGGCAATGACATTCGCGGGGCTCCAGACTCGAAGGTGGAGGATGTTAGACAAATGGCCTCAGTTATCTTAAGAAGGGGGGGGGGGTTGAATTAAGATAACAAGAACTATTCCCCAATTTAAAATTTCGCTCTCTCTTTTTAGATTAACAATGCACCCTTAACATGAATTACTCAAAAGACAATTCAGAATAAACTTCTTTAAAGGAAAAAGATAAATAGCAATAAATAAAAGAAGTTTAAGGGAAGAGAGAAATGCAAACTTGATTTATACTGGTTTGGTCACTTCCTGTGCCTACGTCCAGTCCTCAAGCAACCCACTTGAGATTTTCCACTCTCTTTGTAAAATCCTTTACAAAGTCTGAATCACACAGGGACAACCCTTCCCTTGTGTTCAGGAATCCTTTACAACAAGAGACCCTCGGTCTCTTAACCCCTTTTCAGAAGTAAAAAGAAAAGAAGAAGAAATCTCTCTTGAAAGAGACAGATTGTACAATGAAGATCAATCACAATTCCTTATTTGAATATGCAAGTGTTTGACCAAGGAATCTTTGAGAGCATAAGACATTTCAATTTAGAAAAACTCTCTTAGTCTTTTGAGAGGATAAAACTTTTTGGACAATCAAAAACTCTCTCTTAATTCTTGTTTCCAAGTCACATATAAATAGACCTTTTATGGCCATTCATAAACCATTTGAATAGATGTGATTCTTGAAAGTTATTTTCTGAAAATCTCCTCTGGTAATCGATTACAATATTTTTGTAATCGATTACAGGCTTTAATATTTGAATTAAAACGTTTAATAACTGCTGGTAATCGATTACCAATATGGTGTAATCGATTACACAGTCTAAAATTTGAATTCAAATATTTAGTAGCTGTTGTAAACCATTTTTGGCCACTGATAATCGATTACATCCTCTGGTAATCGATTACCAGAGAGTAAATCTCTTGAAAAACACTTTTTAACTCAAATTACTTGGCCAAAATTTTTGCTAAATCAATTAGGAATTCCCTTCCTAAAATACTAGTGATCATCTTGATGTTGTGGCTTGTATTCTTGAATCATTTGCATCATTTGCATCAAATCATCATGATCATGATCAAAACATCAAAGTCATTTGCTTCTACAATCTCTCCCTTTTTGATGATGACAATATAAGTCCTGAAATCAAGATTCAAGCAAAGAATGTATATATATAAAATTTGCGTTTACTCCCCCTATGTTTTGGAATTGATGATCACTGGATTTCTAACTTTTATCACTTGATTTCTAAGCTTTTTGATCATCATCAAAACACCAAAGATCTTCTACAATCTCCTTCTACAATCTCCCCCTTTTTGATGATGACAATCCCTGAAATCAAGACAAGCTATATACAATATGATAGCACGTTCACACAACCCTTACTCCCCCTATCTTTTGGCATGTATGCCTAATTTTACTTAATTCTAATTGATTTCTAACCCAAGCTCTCTCAAGTTCTCTCCCCCTTTGGCAACATCAAAAAGAACTAAGCAATACAAACAAAATCCAAACATAGCCAAACATGAAACCAAAATAAATCCACACATTGTTATAACCAACCAAAGCAAAGTCCTGAAATATAATAATAATGCAAGAGTACGATAACTTAGAGCAACAAAAAGCCAAATACACGGTGATAAAACAAAGTACTAAGAATACTTAATTACTAATAAGACTCAGTCATAATAATAATAACAATTAATCTAAAAGGATGATGGAGGCGGTGGTGGTGGATCAAAGCAACTACGGATGAAGGAGACATCTTCTTCAACTTGTGTGAGGCGAATATCCATGCCGGCAAAGCGTGTATCCAATGAGTCGAAATGTTCACCAACATAAGAACGAAGACCTCTTAATTCGGTAAGGACTTCATTCAGGAGTGCTGAATCTTCACGCTGAGGAGGAGGTGAAGGAGTACGCTCATCTTGAGGAGGGAGTGCGTCTTTCTTCAGCCATTGACCATTCCGATCCTTACAGTAACCAAAGGAAGTCACAGCACCAGCACCAATAGCAAAGGAACGCTTGACTTGAACAAATGGCTCATCATCAAGCGGAATTTGAAAATGATGCAGAAATAAAGTTATTAAATGTGGATAAGGTAGAGGTGCATTGGCCTGTAATGCCTTATGCATGCGATACCGAACCAAATGGGCCCAGTCGATCTGACGACCGGTGAGAAAAGCCCACATAAGAATCAAATCCTCCTCAGAGGCTTGTGCGAAATTTGAAGAGCGAGGAAGCAAAATTCTAACAATTATATAGTGCATGATGCGATTATCAAATGTGAATGACCCGGCCAGCAATCTACCGGTCATTTCAGCCTGGTCATTTCAGACTATACGGCGAGCATCATGACTGGAATAATCAAACTTCCAGTCATCAACAATGGTGCCCTCAAAAGGTGCACCTTGACTGGGTAAATGAGTTAAAGAAAAGAATAATGACTGATCAATGACCATAGGAATACCATGCACCTCAGAGGTAATAATGCCATCCTGAATTTTTAAATTGCAGTAGAAGACCTATTCAAGTTCAGGATAATGTGGCAATTTTAATGACATGAAATCAACAAGGCCAGAATTTTGAAACACTTGATAGCAATCAAACGTTTCATCATTAAAGAACTCTACGTCTAGGTACTTAGGGTCTAAGACGATCCTAGAAGAAAATTGAGAAAGGTACCGTAGACGTTGATCAACGAATGAAAACAATGTGGATGATCTTGGAGATGATAAAGAGGGATGAATAGGTGCTGTGGGTGCTTCGGATGGTCCATGGCGGCGATGGGCAGTAGCAGCGGCGGTGGAGGATGATCCCTTTCTCTTCTTCGATGGCTCTGCCATTTGATAAATTTTTAGTAGATTTTAATCGGTGGAAGTGAAAGAGGAGTGAAAAAGAGGAAGATTGGGCTTTACGGGACGTGATTTGGTGAAGAATTGAGTGAGATACGAAGGTTGGAAGATTTAGGTATGGAGGACGCGTGAGGGAAAGCCTTGGCTGCGCAACAACTCTGATTTCGTGAGTATTTATAGACGAGGACGAGTTGTAATCGATTACAAGGCTTGGTAATCGATTACAAGAGTAATAAGCCTTCTGGTAATTGATTACAGGATGTTGTAATCGATTACAGGCTGCCTGTTCTTGTGTAATCGATTACACTAGATGGTAATCGATTACCAGACCATAAACTAGACTAGTTCCTCTAAAATAACCTATGTTTATGCTAAATACATCTAACACTATCAATCATCATCACTAATATGTATTTAATTCATTCAAACAAGTATTAATCAAACAATTAACACACACCAATCAAATATAATCAAATACTTACAATTAAACACAATCAAACAAAAGCAATCATCAAAACATAATCAAAGACAATCAACAAACTTTACCTATCCAAATCACTAAGGTCTAAAAGGCCTAATTCTCTTCTTATTGAAAAGAATATATCCTTTGGGAGAGGTTTTGTAAAGATATCAGCAAGCTGATTCTTTGTATCAACAAACTCTAGCAAACAATCTCCCTTTAGAACATGGTTTTTAGAAAATGGTGCCTAATTTCTTTATGTTTCATTCTAGAATGTTGTATAGGGCTTTTGGATAGATTTATGGCACTAGTATTATCACACCTAGTAGGTATGCGATCAAGAAGGATACCATAGTCAGATAATTGTTGCTTCATCCATAAAATCTGTGCACAACAACTGCCGACAGAGATATATTCCGCTTCAGCAGTGGATAAAGCAACACTGTTTTGTTTCTTACTATGCCATGTTCATCTAATTTATTTCTAAAAACCCATTTTGTTCCTATGACAGGATAATTTTTAGGTTTTTCTACATAACTATAAAATAAAAAAATATTAATGAAAATCAAACATTTAAGGAGTAAACAAACATCAAAAACTCATTCAAAAGTTAACAAAAATCATCAAAGTAATCAATCAAAGATCATCAAAGTAATCAATCAAAGACAAGTGACATGTTGGTATCATTTGATATTACTTGTTGGACTTATTGATCAAGTGGCCTTTGTTTGCTGAATAAACTTTGATGTATGCCATGTGTTTGGAGAAATTGTTATCAATGTATCGCTTTTGCTCTTCTCCGTTTTCATAGTCTTTCATCATGATACCCAGATTTATGATTTTATTTTTCTGAATCACTTGAAGAATTTTTTTTTTCTTCCCAAGTGATCTATGCTTTCTTTTCTTTCTTTTCTTTGAGATTCCTCTTGTCGGATTTTTCAATTCTTCTTTCAAAGACAAGATAATCGGATCTCATGTGCCAAGGTTGATTACTTTCATAGCATGATGGGGCTAAGGAGGAGTCTTCTTCTTTCTTCTTTGTATTGATGTTTGATTTTCTTTTATTTCTTTTGTTTCTCAGAAATTTATTGAACCTTTTCACAAAGAGTCTGAAATCATCATCATCTTCTTCTGTTTCAGTCAAGTCCTCTTTGTCACTTTCTTCTTGAATAAAAGATGATGAGGCTCTGAATGCTATTCTTTTTCTCTTTATATCATTCTTTTCATGTTGATGGAGTCTCATAAGTTCCATTTCATGTTCTTGAAGTTTTCCAAAGAGAGTGGCAAGAGACATATTAGTGGGATCTCTTGATTCTGCAATTGCTGTTACTTTTGGTTGCCATTGCCTGCTTAAACATCTCAACACTTTGTTAATAAGATCTTCATTAGGAAATATTTTTCCCAATGATGCAAGATGATTAACTATATGAGTAAATCTCTTTTGCATATCTTCTATGGTCTCATATTGAAACATTTTGAACAGTTCATATTCATGTGTGAGAGTGTTTATTCTAGATCTCTTGACATCAGTTGTGCCTTCATAGGTTACTTGCAATGTATCCCACATTTCTTTTGCATTTTTACAATTTGAGACTCTAAAAAATTCATCCATGCCTAATGCAGAAGTGATTATATTTTTGGCCTTTAAATTGTATTGAACCTTTCTTCTTTCATCATCATTCCATTCTTCTCTTGGTTTTTCTATAATTGCATTTCCCACTACCTTTGTAGGAATAAAAGGACCAACTTCAATGGCATCCCATATATTTAAATCTATGGCTTCAATAAGGATCTGCATTCGGGTTTTCCAATAGTGATAACCCTCGCCATTGAACATAAGAGGCCTATTAATAGAATTTCCCTCAAGAAATGGAAAGTTGGATGAGGCCATATCTATTCTTGAAGTTTTTAAACTTTATACAAGAATCCTGCTCTGATACCACTTGTTAGACAAATGGCCTCAGTTATCTTAAGAAGGGGGGGGGGGGGTTGAATTAAGATAACAAGAACTATTCCCCAATTTAAAATTTCGCTCTCTCTTTTTAGATTAACAATGCACCCTTAACATGAATTACTCAAAAGACAATTCAGAATAAACTTCTTTAAAGGCAAAAGATAAATAGTAATAAATAAAAGAAGTTTAAGGGAAGAGAGAAATGCAAACTTGATTTATACTGGTTTGGTCACTTCCTGTGCCTACGTCCAGTCCTCAAGCAACCCACTTGAGATTTTCCACTCTCTTTGTAAAATCCTTTACAAAGTCTGAATCACACAGGGACAACCCTTCCCTTGTGTTCAGGAATCCTTTACAACAAGAGACCCTCGATCTCTTAACCCCTTTTCAGAAGTAAAAAGAAAAGAAGAAGAAATCTCTCTTGAAAGAGACAGATTGTACAATGAAGATCAATCACAATTCCTTACTTGAATATGCAAGTGTTTGACCAAGGAATCTTTGAGAGGATAAGACATTTCAATTTAGAAAAACTTTCTTAATCTTTTGAGAGGATAAAACTTTTTGGGCAATCAAAAACTCTCTCTTAATTCGTGTTTCCAAGTCACATATAAATAGACCTTTGATGGCCATTCATAAACCATTTGAATAGATGTGACTCTTGAAAGTTATTTTCTGAAAATCTCCTCTGGTAATCGATTACAATATTTGTGTAATCGATTACAGGCTTTAATATTTGAATTAAAACGTTTAATAACTGCTGGTAATCGATTACCAATATGGTGTAATCGATTACAC
Organism: Glycine soja; assembly: GCF_004193775.1. Taxonomy (NCBI): domain Eukaryota; kingdom Viridiplantae; phylum Streptophyta; class Magnoliopsida; order Fabales; family Fabaceae; genus Glycine; species Glycine soja. The sequence goes on from NC_041008.1 coordinate 34,460,666, forward strand.
AGTCTAAAATTTGAATTCAAATATTTAGTAGCTGTTGTAAACCATTTTTGGCCACTGATAATCGATTACATCCTCTGGTAATCGATTACCAGAGAGTAAATCTCTTGAAAAACACTTTTTAACTCAAATTACTTGGCCAAAATTTTTGCTAAATCAATTAGCAATTCCCTTCCTAAAATACTAGTGATCATCTTGATGTTGTGGCTTGTATTCTTGAATCATTTGCATCATTTGCATCAAATCATCATCAAAACATCAAAGCCATTTGCTTCTACAGAGGACACATGAACAGCGCTAGGCAATGACATTCATGGGGCTCTGGAAAAAGTGGAGAATGGAGGATTGCACTAGAGGGTCCACAATTAGGCAATCATGAAGCATAGCTCCAAACTCTTTGGGTGGAGGATGCATGAACAGCGCTAGGCAATGACATTCATGGGGCTCCAAAAAAAAGTGGAGAATGGAGAATTGGCGAACAGCGCTAGGCAATGACATTCACGGGGCTCGACACTCGAAGGTGGAGGACACATGAACAGCGCTAGGCATTGACATTCATGGGGCTCCGAAAAAAGTGGAGAATGGAGGATTGCACTAGAGGGTCCACACTTAGGCAATCATGAAGCATAGCTCCAAACTCTTTGGGTGGAGGATGCATCAACAGCGCTAGGCAATGACATTCGTGGGGCTCCAGACTAGAAGGTGGAGGACACATGAACAGCGCTAGGCAATGACATTCATGGGGCTCCGAAAAAAGTGGAGAATGGAGGATTGCACTAGAGGCTCCACACTTAGGCAATCATGAAGCATAGCTCCAAACTCTTTGGGTGGAAGATGCATGAACAGCGCTAGGAAATGACATTCATGGGGCTCCGAATAAAAGTGGAGAATGGAGAATTGGTGAATAGCGCTAGGCAATGACATTCGCGGGGCTCCAGACTCGAAGGTGGAGGACACATGAACAGCGCTAGGCAGTGACATTCATGGGGCTCCGAAAAAAAGTGGAGAATGGAGGAATGCACTAAAGGGTCCACACTTAGGGATTCATGAAGCATAGCCCCCAACTCTTTGGGTGGAGGATGCATGAACAGCGCTAGTCAATGACATTCAAAGGGCTCCGAATAAAAGTGGAGAATGGAGAATTGGCGAACAGCGCTAAGCAATGACATTCGTGGGGCTCCAGACTCGAAGGTGGAGCACACATGAACAGCGCTAGGCAATGACATTCATGGGGCTCCGAAAAAAGTGGAGAATGGAGGATTGCACTAGAGGGTCCACACTTAGGCAATCATGAAGCATAGCCCTAAACTCTTTGGGTGGAGGATGCATGAACAACGCTAGGCAATGACATTCAAAGGGCTCCGAATAAAAGTGGAGAATAGAGAATTGGCGAATAACGCTAGGCAATGACATTCGCAGGGCTCTAGACTCGAAGGTGGACGACACATGAACAGCGCTAGGCAATGACATTTATGGGGCTCCGAAAAAAAGTGGAGAATGGAGGATTGCACAAGAGGGTCCAAACTTAGGCAATCATGAAGCATAGCTACAAACTTGAAGGTGGAGGACAATTGAACAGTGCTAGGCAATGACATTCATGGGGCTCCGAATATAATTGGAGAATGGAGAATTGGCGAACAGCGCTAGGCAATGACATTCGTTGGGCTGCAGACTCGAAGGGGGAGCACACATGAACAACGCTAGGCAATGACATTCATGGGGCTCCGAAAAAAGTGGAGAATGGAGGATTGCACTAGAGGGTCCACACTTAGGCAATCATGAAGCATAGCCCCAAACTCTTTGGGTGGAGGATGCATGAACAGCGCTAGGCAATGACATTCAAAGGGCTCCGAATAAAAGTGGAGAATGGAAAATTGGCGAATAGCGCTAGGCAATGACATTCGCAGGGCTCTAGACTCGAAGGTGGAGGACACATGAACAGCGCTAGGCAATGACATTTATGGGGCTCCGAAAAAAAGTGGAGAATGGAGGATTGCACTAGAGGGTCCACACTTAGGCAATCATGAAGCATAGCCCACAACTCTTTGGGTGGAGGATGCGTGAACAGCGCTAGGCAATGACATTCATGGGGCTCCGAATAAAAGTGGAGAATGGAGAATTGGCGAACAGCGCTAGGCAATGACATTCGTGGGGCTCCAAACTCGAAGGTGGAGCACACATGAATAGCACTAGGCAATGACATTCATGGGGCTCCAAAAAAAGTGGAGAATGGAGGATTGCACTAGAGGGTCCACACTTAGGCAATCATGAAGCATAGCCCCCAACTCTTTGGGTGGAGGATGCATGAATAGCTCTAGGCAATGACATTCAAAGGGCTCCGAATAAAAGTGGAGAATGGAGAATTGGCGAACAGCGCTAGGCAATGACATTCGTGGGGCTCAAAACTCGAAAGTGGAGCACACATGAATAGCACTAGGCAATGACATTCATGGGGCTCCGAAAAAAAGTGGAGAATGGAGGATTGCACTAGAGGGTCCACACTTAGGCAATCATGAAGCATAGCCCCCAACTCTTTGGGTGGAGGATGCATGAATAGCTCTAGGCAATGACATTCAAAGGGCTCCGAATAAAAGTGGAGAATGGAGAATTGGCGAATAGCGCTAGACAATGACATTCGCAGGGCTCTAGACTCGATGGTGGAGGACACATGAACAGCGCTAGGCAACGACATTCATGGGGCTCCGAAAAAAAGTGGAGAATGGAGGATTGCACTAGAGGGTCCACACTTAGGCAATCATGAAGCATAGCCCCCAACTCTTTGGGTGGAGGATGCATGAATAGCTCTAGGCAATGACATTCAAAGGGCTCCGAATAAAAGTGGAGAATGGAGAATTGGCGAACAACGCTAGGCAATGACATTCGTGGGGCTCCAGACTCGAAGGTGGAGCACACATGAACAGCGCTAGGCAATGACATTCATGGGGCTCCGAAAAAAGTGGAGAATGGATGATTGCACTAGAGGGTCCACACTTAGGCAATCATGAAGCATAGCCCCAAACTCTTTGGGTGGAGGATGCATGAATAGCACTAGGCAATGACATTCAAAGGGCTCCGAATAAAAGTGGAGAATGGAGAATTGGCGAATAACGCTACGCAATGACATTAGCAGGGCTCTAGACTCGAAGGTGGACGACAGATGAACAGCGCTAGGCAATGACATTTATGGGGCTCCGAAAAAAAGTGGAGAATGAAGGATTGCACTAGACGGTCCAAACTTAGGCAATCATGAAGCATAGCTACAAACTCGAAGGTGGAGGACACATGAACAGCGCTAGGCAATGACATTTATGGGGCTCCGAATATAATTGGAGATTGGAGAATTGGCGAACAGCGCTAGGCAATGACATTCGCTGGGCTCCAGACTCGAAGGGGGAGCACACATGAACAACGCTAGGCAATGACATTCATGGGGCTCCGAAAAAAGTGGAGAATGGAGGATTGCACTAGAGGGTCCACACTTAGGCAATCATGAAGCATAGCCCCAAACTCTTTGGGTGGAGGATGCATGAACAGCGCTAGGCAATGACATTCAAAGGGCTCCGAATAAAAGTGGAGAATGGAAAATTGGCGAATAGCGCTAGGCAATGACAATCGCAGGGCTCTAGACTCGAAGGTGGAGGACACATGAACAGCACTTGGCAATGACATTCATGGGGCTCCAAAAAAAGTGGAGAATGGAGGATTGCACTAGAGGGTCCACACTTAGGCAATCATGAAGCATAGCCCCCAACTCTTTGGGTGGAGTATGCATGAATAGCTCTAGGCAATGACATTCAAAGGGCTCCGAATAAAAGTGGAGAATGGAGAATTGGCGAATAGCGCTAGACAATGACATTCGCATGGCTCTAGACTCGATGGTGGAGGACACATGAACAGCGCTAGGCAACGACATTCATGGGGCTCCGAAAAAAAGTGGAGATTGGAGGATTGCACTAGAGGGTCCACACTTAGGCAATCATGAAGCATAGCCCCCAACTCTTTGGGTGGAGGATGCATGAATAGCTCTAGGCAATGACATTCAAAGGGCTCCGAATAAAAGTGGAGAATGGAGAATTGGCGAATAGCGCTAGACAATGACATTCGCAGGGCTCTAGACTCGATGGTGGAGGACACATGAACAGCGCTAGGCAACGACATTCATGGGGCTCCGAAAAAAAGTGGAGAATGGAGGATTGCACTAGAGGGTCCACACTTAGGCAATCATGAAGCATAGCCCCCAACTCTTTGGGTGGAGGATGCATGAATAGCTCTAGGCAATGACATTCAAAGGGCTCCGAACAAAAGTGGAGAATGGAGAATTGGCGAACAACGCTAGGCAATGACATTCGTGGGGCTCCAGACTCGAAGGTGGAGCACACATGAACAGCGCTAGGCAATGACATTCATGGGGCTCCGAAAAAAGTGGAGAATGGATGATTGCACTAGAGGGTCCACACTTAGGCAATCATGAAGCATAGCCCCAAACTCTTTCGGTTGAGGATGCATGAACAGCGCTAGGCAATGACATTCAAAGGGCTCCGAATAAAAGTGGAGAATGGAGAATTGGCGAATAGCGCTAGGCAATGACATTCGCAGGGCTCTAGACTCGAAGGTGGAGGACACATGAACAGCGCTAGGCAATGACATTTATGGGGCTCCGAACAAAGTGGAGAATGGAGGATTGCACTTGAGGGTCCACACTTAGACAATCATGAAGCATAGCTACAAACTCGAAGGTGGAGGACACATGAACATCGCTAGGCAATGACATTCATGGGGCTCCGAAAAAAAGTGGAGAATGGAGGATTGCACTAGAGGGCCCACACTTAGGCAATCATGAAGCATAGCCCCGAACTCTTTGGGTCGAGGATGCATGAACAGCGCTAGGCAATGACATTCAAAGGTCTCCGAATAAAAGTGGAGAATGGAGAATTGGCGAATAGCGCTAGGCAATGACATTCGCAGGGCTCTAGACTCGAAGGTGGAGGACACATGAACAGCGCTAGGCAATGACATTCATGGGGCTCCGAAAAAAAGTGGAGAATGGAGGATTGCACTAGAGGGTCCACACTTAGGCAATCATGAAGCATAGCCCCCAACTCTTTTGGTCGAGGATGCATGAACAGCGCTAGGCAATGACATTCAAAGGGCTCCGAATAAAAGTGGAGAATGGAGAATTGGCGAATAGCGCTAGGCAATGACATTCTCAGGGCTCTAGACTCGAAGGTGGAGGACACATGAACAGCGCTAGGCAATGACATTCATGGGGCTCCGAAAAAAAGTGGAGAATGGAGGATTGCACTAGAGGGTCCACACTTAGGCAATCATGAAGCATAGCTCCAAACTCGAAGGTGGAGGACACATGAACAGCGCTAGGCAATGACATTAATGGGGCTCTAAATAAAAGTGGAGAATGGAGAATTGGTAAACAGCGCTAGGAAATGACATTCGCGGGGCTCCAGACTCGAAGGTGGAGCACACATGAACAGCGCTAGGCAATGACATTCATGGGGCTCCGAAAAAAGTGGAGAATGGAGGATTGCACTAGAGGGCCCACACCAAGGCAATCATGAAGCATAGCTCCAAACTCCTTGGGTGGAGGATGCATGAACAGCGCTAGGCAATGACATTCATGGGGCTCCGAATGAAAGTGGAGAATGGAGAATTGGCAAACAGCGCTAGGCAATGACATTCGCGGGGCTCCAGACTCGAAGGTGGAGGACACATGAAATGCGCTAGGCAATGACATTCATGGGGCTCCGAAAAAAGTGGAGAATGGAGGATTGCACTAGAGGGTCCACACTTAGGCAATCATGAAGCATAGCTCCAAACTCTTTGGGTTGAGGATGCATCAACAGCGCTAGGCAATGACATTCAAAGGGCTCCGAATAAAAGTGGAGAATGGAGAATTGGCGAACAGCGCTAGGCAATGACATTCGCGGGGCTCCAGACTCGAACGTGGAGGACACATGAACAGCGCTAGGCAATGACATTCATGGGGCTCCGAAAAAAAGTGGAGAATGGAGGATTGCACTAGAGGGTCCACACTTAGGCAATCATGAAGCATAGCTCCAAACTCGAAGGTGGAGGATGCATGAACAGTGCTAGGCAATAACATTCATGGGGCTCCGAATAAAAGTGGAGAATGGAGAATTGGCGAACATTGCTAGGCAATGACATTCGTGGGGCTCCAGACTCGAAGCTGGAGCACACATGAATAGCGCTAGGCAATGACATTGATGGGGCTCCAAAAAAAGTGGAGAATGGAGGATTGCACTAGAGGGTCCATACTTAGGCAATCATGAAGCATAGCCCCCAACTCTTTGGGTGGAGGATGCATGAACAGCGCTAGGAAATGACATTTAAAGGGCTCCGAATAAAAGTGGAGAATGGAGAATTGGCGAATAGCGCTAGGCAATGACATTCGCAGGGCTCTAGACTCGAAGGTGGAGGACAAATGAACAGCGCTAGGCAATGACATTCATGGGGCTCCGAAAAAAAGTGGAGAATGGAGGATTGCACTAGAGGGTCCACACTTAGGCAATCATGAAGCGTAGCTCCAAACCCGAAGGTGGAGGACACATGAACAGCGCTAGGCAATGACATTCATGGGGCACCTAATAAAAGTGGAGAATGGAGAATTGGTGAACAGCGCTAGGCAATGACATTCGCGGGGCTCCAGGCTCGAAGGTGGAGCACACATGAACAGCGCTAGGCAATGACATTCATGGGGCTCCAAAAAAAGTGGAGAATGGAGGATTGCACTAGAGGGCCCGCACTTAGGCAATCATGAAGCATAACTTCAAATCTTTGGGTGGAGGATGCATGAACAACGCTAGGCAATGACATTCATGGGGCTCCGAATGAAAGTGGAGAATGGAGAATTGGAAAACAGCGCTAGGCAATGACATTCGCGGGGCTCCAGAGTCGAAGGTGGAGGAGACATGAACAACGCTAGGCAATGACATTCATGGGGCTCCGAAAAAAGTGGAGAATGGAGGATTGCCCTAGAGGGTCCACACTTAGCCAATCATGAAGCATAGCTCCAAACTCTTTGGTTGGAGGATGCATGAACAGAGCTAGGAAATGACATTCAAGGGGCTCCGAAAAAAAGTGGAGAATGGAGAATGGAGAATTGGCGAACAGCGCTAGGCAATGACATTCGCGGGGCTCCAGGCTCGAAGGTGGAGCACACATGAACAGCGCTAGGCAATGACATTCATGGGGCTCCAAAAAAAGTGGAGAATGGAGGATTGCACTAGAGGGCCCGCACTTAGGCAATCATGAAGCATAACTCCAAACTCTTTAGGTGGAGGATGCATGAACAGCGCTAGGCAATGACTTTCGCGGGGCTCCGGAGTCGAAGGTGGAGGACACATGAACAGCGCTAGGCAATCACATTCATGGGGCTCCGAAAAAAGTGGAGAATGGAGGATTGCCCTAGAGGGTCCACACTTAGCCAATCATGAAGCATAGCTCCAAACTCTTTGGTTGGAGGATGCATGAACAGCGCTAGGAAATGACATTCAAGGGGCTCCGAAAAAAAGTGGAGAATGGAGAATTGGCGAACAGCGCTAGGCAATGACATTCGCGGGGCTCCAGACTCGAAGGTGGAGGACACGTGAACAACACTAGGCAATGACATTTATGGGGCTCCGAAAAAAGTGGAGAATGGAGGATTGCACTAGAGGGTCCAAACTTAGGCAATCATGAAGCATAGCCCCCAACTCTTTGGGTGGAGGATGCATGAACAGCGCTAGGAAATGACATTCAAAGGGCTCCGAATAAAAGTGGAGAATGGAGAATTGGCGAATAGCGCTAGACAATGACATTCGCAGGGCTCTAGACTCGAAGGTGGAGGACACATGATCAGCGCTAGGCAATGACATTGATGGGGCTCCGAAAAAAAGTGGAGAATGGAGGATTGCACTAGAGGGTCCACACTTAGGCAATCATGAAGCATAGCTCCAAACTCGAAGGTGGAGGACCCATGAACAACGCTAGGCAATGACATTCATGGGGCTCCGAATAAAAGTGGAGAATGGAGAATTGGCGAACAGTGCTAGGCAATGACATTCGTGGGGCTCCAGACTCGAAGGTGGAGCACACATGAATAGCGCTAGGCAATGACATTGATAGGGCTCCAAAAATAGTGGAGAATGGAGGATTGCACTAGAGGGTCCATACTTAGGCAATCATGAAGCATAGCCCCCAACTCTTTGGGTGGAGGATGCATGAACAGCGCTAGGTAATGACATTTAAAGGGCTCCGAATAAAAGTGGAGAATGGAGAATTGGCGAATAGCGCTAGGCAATGACATTCGCAAGGCTCTAGACTCGAAGGTGGAGGACACATGAACAGCGCTAGGCAATGACATTCATGGGGCTCCGAAAAAAAGTGGAGAATGGAGGATTGCACTAGAGGGTCCACACTTAGGCAATCATGAAGCATAGCTCCAAACTCAAAGGTGGCGGACACATGAACAACGCTAGGCAATGACATTCATGGGGCTCCGAATAAAAGTGGAGAATGGAGAATTGGTGAACAGCGCTAGGCAATGACATTCGCGGGGCTCGAGACTCGAAGGTGGAGCACACATGAACAGCGCTAGGCAATGACATTCATGGGGCTCCGAAAAAAGTGGAGAATGGAGGATTGCACTAGAGGGCCCACACTTAGGCAATCATGAAGCATAACTCCAAACTCTTTGGGTGGAGGACACATGAACAACGCTAGGCAATGACATTCATGGGGCTCCGAATGAAAGTGGAGAATGGAGAATTGGAAAACAGCGCTAGGCAATGACATTCGCGGGGCTCCAGAGTCGAAGGTGGAGGACACATGAACAACGCTAGGCAATGACATTCATGGGGCTCCGAAAAAAGTGGAGAATGGAGGATTGCCCTAGAGGGTCCACACTTAGCCAATCATGAAGCATAGCCCCAAACTCTTTGGGTGGAGGATGCATGAACAGCGCTAGGCAATGACATTCAAAGGGCTCCGAATAAAAGTGGAGAATGGAGAATTGGCGAACAGCGCTAGGCAATGACATTCGCGGGGCTCCAGACTCGAACGTGGAGGACACATGAACAGCGCTAGGCAATGACATTCATGGGGCTCCGAAAAAAAGTGGAGAATGGAGGATTGCACTAGAGGGTCCACACTTAGGCAATCATGAAGCATAGCTCCAAACTCGAAGGTGGAGGATGCATGAACAGTGCTAGGCAATAACATTCATGGGGCTCCGAATAAAAGTGGAAAATGGAGAATTGGCGAACAGTGCTAGGCAACGACATTCGTGGGGCTCCAGACTCGAAGGTGGAGCCTACATGAATAGCACTAGGCAATGACATTCATGGGGCTCCAAAAAAAGTGGAGAATGGAGGATTGCACTAGAGGGTCCACACTTAGGAAATCATGAAGCATAGCCCCCAACTCTTTGGGTGGAGGATGCATCAATAGCGCTAGGCAATGACATTCAAAGGGCTCCGAATAAAAGTGGAGAATGGAGAATTGGCGAATAGCGCTATACAATGACATTCGCAGGGCTCTAGACTCGAAGGTGGAGGACACATGATCAGCGCTAGGCAATGACATTCATGGGGCTCCGAAAAAAAGTGGAGAATGGAGGATTGGCGAACAGTGCTAGGCAATGACATTCGTGGGGCTCCAGACTCGAAGGTGGAGCAGACATGAATAGCGCTAGGCAATGACATTCATGGGGCTCCAAAAAAAGTGGAGAATGGAGGATTGCACTAGAGGGTCTAACTTAGGCAATCATGAAGCATAGCCCCCAACTCTTTGGGTGGAGGATGGATGAACAGTGCTAGGTAATGACATTTAAAGGGCTCCGAATAAAAGTGGAGAATGGAGAATTGGCGAATAGCGCTAGGCAGTGACATTTGCAAGGCTCTAGACTCGATGGTGGAGGACACATGGACAGCGCTAGGCAATGACATTCATGGGGCTCCGAAAAAAAGTGGAGAATGGAGGATTGCACTAGAGGGTCCACACTTAGGCAATCATGAAGCATAGCTCCAAACTCTTTGGGTGGAGGATGAATGAAAAGCGCTAGGCAATGACATTCATGGGGTTCCGAATGAAAGTGGAGAATGGAGAATTGGCAAACAGCGCTAGGCAATGACATTCGCGGGTCTCCAGACTCGACGGTGGAGAACACATGAACAGCGCTAGGCAATGTCATTCATGGGGCTCCGAATAAAAGTGGAGAATGGAGAATTGGCGAACAGTGCTAGGCAATGAGATTCGCGGGGCTCCAGACTCGAAGGTGGAGGACACATGAACAGCGCTAGGCAATGACATTCTTAGGGCTCCGAAAAAAGAGGAGAATGGAGGATTGCACTAGAGGGTCCACACTTAGGCAATGAAGAAGCTTAGCTCCAAACTCTTTGGGTGGAGGGTGAATGAACAGCGCTAGGCAATGACATTCATGGGGCTCCGAATGAAAGTGGAGAATGGAGAATTGGCGAACAGCGCTACGCAATGACATTCGCGGGCCTCCAGACTCGACGGTGGAGAACACATGAACAGCGCTAGGCAATGTCATTCATGGGGCTCCGAATAAAAGTGGAGAATGGAGAATTGGCGAACAGTGCTAGACAATGACATTCGCGGGGCTCCAAACTCGAAGGTGGAGGACACATGAACAGCGCTAGGCAATGACATTCATGGGGCTCCGAAAAAAGTGGAGAATGGAGGATTGCCCTAGAGGGTCCACACTTAGGCAATCAAGAAGCTTAGCTCCAAACTCTTTGGGTGGAGGGTGAATGAACAGCGCTAGGCAATGACATTCATGGGGCTCCGAATGAAAGTGGAGAATGGAGAATTGGCGAACAGCGCTACGCAATGACATTCGCGGGTCTCCAGACTCGACGGTGGAGAACACATGAACAGCGCTAGGCAATGTCATTCATGGGGCTCCGAATAAAAGTGGAGAATGGAGAATTGGCGAACAGTGCTAGGCAATGACATTCGCGGGGCTCCAGACTCGAAGGTGGAGGACAAATGAACAGCGCTAGGCAATGACATTCATGGGGCTCCGAAAAAAGTGGAGAATTGAGGATTGCACTAGAGGGTCCACACTTAGTCAATCATGAAGCATAGCTCCAAACTCTTTGGGTGGAGGATGAATGAACAGCGCTAGGCAATGACATTCATGGGGCTCCGAATGAAAGTGGAGAATGGAGAATTGGCGAACAGCGCTAGGCAATGACATTCGTGGGTCTCCAGACTCGACGGTGGAGAACACATGAACAGCGCTAGGCAATGTCATTCGTGGGGCTCCGAATAAAAGTGGAGAATGGAGAATTGGCGAACAGTGCTAGGCAATGACATTCGCGGGGCTCCAGACTCGAAGGTGGAGGACACATGAACAACACTAGGCAATGACATTCTTAGGGCTCCGAAAAAAGAGGAGAATGGAGGATTGCACTAGAGGGTCCACACTTAGGCAATCATGAAGCATAGCTCCAAACTCTTTGGGTGGAGGATGCATGATCAGCGCCAGGCAATGACATTCATGGGGATCCGAGAAAATGTGGAGAATGGTGAATTGGGGAACAGCGCTAGGCAAAGACATCCGCGGGGCTCCAGACTCGAAGATGGAAGACACATGAACAGCGCTAGGCAATGACATTCATGGGGCTCCGAAAAAAGTGGAGAATGGAGGATTGCACTAGAGGGTCCACACTTAGGCAATCATGAAGCATAGCTCCAAACTCGAAGGTGGAGGACACATGAACAGCGCTATGCAATGACATTCGCGGGGCTCCAGACTCGAAGGTGGAGGACACATGAACAGTGCTAGGCAATGACATTCATGGGGCTCCGAAAAAAAGTGGAGAATGGAGGATTGCACTAGAGGGTCCACACTTAGGCAATCATGAAGCATAGCTCCAAACTCGAAGGTGGAGGACACATGAACAGCACTAGGCAATGACATTCGCGGGGCTCCAGACTCGAAGGTGGAGGACACATGAACAACGCTAGGCAATGACATTCATGGGGTTCCGAATAAAAGTGGAGAATGGAGAATTGGCGAACAGCGCTAGGCAATGACATTCGCGGGGCTCCAGACTCGAAGGTGGAGGACACATGAACAACGCTAGGCAATGACATTCATGGGGTTCCGAATAAAAGTGGAGAATGGAGAATTGGCGAACAGTGCTAGGCAATGACATTCGCGGGGCTCCAGACTCGAAGGTGGAGGACACATGAACAGCGCTAGGCAATGACATTCTTGGGGCTCCGAAAAAAGAGGAGAATAGAGGATTGCACTAGAGGGTCCACACTTAGGCAATCATGAAGCATAACTCCAAACTCTTTGGGTAGAGGATGCATGAACAACGCTAGGCAATAACATTCATGGGGCTCCGAAAAAAAGTGGAGAATGGAGAATTGGCGAATAGCGCTAGGCAATGACATTCGGGGGGCTCCAGACTCAAAGGTGGAGGACACATGAACATCGCTAGGCAATGACATTCATCGGGCTCCAAAAAAAGTGGCGAATGGACGATTGCACTAGAGGATCCACACTTAGGCAATCCTGAAGCATAGCTCCAAACTCGAAGGCGGAGGACACATGAACAGGTCTAGGCAATGACATTCATGGGTCTCCGAAAAAAGTGGAGAATGGAGGATTGCACTAGAGGGTCCACACTTAGGCAATCATGAAGCATAGCTCCAAACTCTTTGGGTGGAGGATGCATGAATAGCGCTAGGTAATGACATTCATGGGGTTCCGAAAAAAAGTGGAGAATGGAGAATTGGCGAACAGCGCTACGCAATCACATTCGCGAGGCTCCAGACTCGAAGGTGGAGGACACATAAACAACGCTAGGCAATGACATTCACGGGGCTCCGAAAAAAAGTGGGGAATGGAGGATTGCACTAGAGGGTCCACACTTAGGCAATCATGAAGCATAGCTCCAAACTCGAAGGTGGAGGACACATGAACAGCGCTAGGCAATGACATTCATGGGGCTCCGAATAAAAGCGGAGAATGGAGAATTGGCAAACAGCGCTAGGCAATGACATTCGTGGGGCTCCAGACTCGAAGGTGGAGCACACATGAACAGCGCTAGGCAATGACATTCATGGGGCTCCGAAAAAAGTGGAGAATTGAGGATTGCACTAGAGGGTCCACACTTAGGCAATCATGAAGCATAGCTCCACACTTGAAGGTGGAGGACACATGAACAGCGCTAGGCAATGCCATTCATGGGGCTCCGAATAAAAGTGGGGCATGGAGAATTGGCGAACAGCGGTAGGCGATGACATTCGCGGGGCTCCAGACTCGAAGGTGAAGGACACATGAACAGCGCTAGGCAATGACATTCATGGGGCTCCGAAAAAAGTGGAGAATGGAGGATTGCACTAGAGGGTCCACACTTAGGCAATCATGAAGCATAGCTCCAAACTCAAAGGTGGAGGACACATGAACAGCGCTAGGCAATGACATTCATGGGGCTCCGAATAAAAGTGGAGAATGGAGAATTGGCGAACAGCGCTAGGCAATGACATTCGTGGGGCTCCAGACTCGAAGGTGGAGCACACATGAACAGCGCTAGGCAATGACATTCGCGGGGCTCCAGACTCGACGGTGGAGAACACATGAACAGCGCTAGGCAATGACATTCATGGGGCTCCGAATAAAAGTGGAGAATGGAGAATTGGCGAACAGTGCTAGGCAATGACATTTGCGGGGCTTAAGACTCGAAGGTGGAGGACACATGAACAGCGCTAGGCAATGACATTCTTGGGGCTCCGAAAAAAGAGGAGAATGCAGGATTGCACTAGAGGGTCCACACTTAGGCAATCATAAAGCATAGCTCCAAACTCTTTGGGTGGAGGATGCATGAACAGCGCCAGGCAATGACATTCATGGGGATCCGAGAAAAAGTGGAGAATGGAGAATGGAGGATTGCACTAGAGGGTCCACACTTAGGCAATCATGAAGCATAGCTCCAAACACGAAGGTGGAGGACACATGAACAGCGCTAGGCAATGACATTCATGGGGCTCCAAATAAAAGTGGAGAATGGAGAATTGGCGAACAGCGCTAGGCAATGACATTCGCGGGGCTCCAGACTCGACGGTGGAGAACACATGAACAGCGCTAGGCAATGACATTCATGGGGCTCCGAATAAAAGTGGAGAATGGAGAATTGGCGAACAGTGCTAGGCAATGACATTCGCGGGGCTCCAGACTCGAAGGTGGAGGACACATGAACAGCGCTAGGCAATGACATTCACGGGGCTCCGAAAAAAAGTGGAGAATGGAGGATTGCACTAGAGGGTCCACCCTTAGGCAATCATAAAGCATAGCTCCAAACTCTTTCGGTGGAGGATGCATGAACAACGCCAGGCAATGACATTCATGGGGATTCGAGAAAAAGTGGAGAATGGAGAATTGGCGAACAGTGCTAGGCAATGACATTCGCGGGGCTCCAGACTCGAAGGTGGAGGACACATGAACAGCGCTAGGCAATGACATTCACGGGGCTCCGAAAAAAAGTGGAGAATGGAGGATTGCACTAGAGGGTCCACCCTTAGGCAATCATAAAGCATAGCTCCAAACTCTTTCGGTGGAGGATGCATGAACAACGCCAGGCAATGACATTCATGGGGATCCGAGAAAAAGTGGAGAATGGAGAATTGGCGAACAGCGCTAGGCAAAGACATCCGCGGGGCTCCAGACTCGAAGATGGAGGACACATGAACAGCGCTAGGCAATGACATTCATGTGGCTCCGAAAAAAGTGGAGAATGGAGGATTGCACTAGAGGGTCCACACTTAGGCAATCATGAAGCATAGCTCCAAACTCAAAGGTGGAGGACACATGAACAGCACTAGGCAATGACATTCGCGGGGCTCTAGACTTGAAGGTGGAGGACCCATGAACAGCGCTAGGCAATGACATTCATGGGGCTCCGAAAAAAGTGGAGAATGGAGGATTGCACTAGAGGGTCCACACTTAGGCAATCATGAAGCATAGCTCCAAACTCTTTGGGTGGAGGATGCATGAACAACGCTAGGCAATGACATTCATGGGGCTCCGAAAAAAAGTGGAGAATGGAGAATTGGCGAACAGCGCTAGCCAATGACATTCGCGGGGCTCCAGACTCGAAGGTGGAGGCACATGAACAACGCTAGGCAACGACATTCATGGGCTCCGAAAAAAGTGGAGAATGGAGGATTGCATTAGAGGGTCCACACTTAGGCAATCATGAAGCATAGCTCCAAACACTTTGGGTGGAGGATGCATGAACAGCGCTAGGCAATGACATTCATGGGGCTCCGAATAAAAGTGGAGAATGGAGAATTGGCGAACAACGCTAGGCAATGACATTCGCGGGGCTACAGACTCGAAAGTGGAGGACACATGAACAGCGCTAGGCAATGACATTCATGGGGCTCCGAAAATATATGGAGAATGGAGGATTGCACTAGAGGGTCCACATTTAGGCAATCATGAAGGATAGCTCCAAACTCAAAGGTGGAGGACACATGAACAGCGCTAGGCAATGACATTCATGGGGCTCCGAATAAAAGTGGAGAATGGAGAATTGGCGAACAGCGCTAGGCAATGACATTCGCGGGGCTCCAGACTCGAAGGTGGAGGACACATTAACAGCGCTAGGCAATGACATTCACGGGGCTCCGAAAAAAAGTGAAGAATAGAGGATTGCACTAAAGGGTCCACACTTAGGCAATCATGAAGCATTGCTCCAAACGCGAAGGTAGAGGACACATGAACAGCGCTAGGCAATGACATTCATGGGACTCTGAATAAAAGTGAAGAATGGAGAATTGGCGAACAGCGCTAGGCAATGACATTCGCGGGGCTCCAGACTCGACGGTGGAGAACACATGAACAGCGCTAGGCAATGACATTCATGGGGCTCCGAATAAAAGTGGAGAATGGAGAATTGGCGAACAGTGCTATGCAATGACATTCGCGGGGCTTAAGACTCGAAGGTGGAGGACACATGAACAGCGCTAGGCAATGACATTCTTGGGGCTCCGAAAAAAGAGGAGAATGGAGGATTGCACTAGAGGGTCCACA
This sequence comes from Glycine soja, assembly GCF_004193775.1. Classification (NCBI taxonomy): domain Eukaryota; kingdom Viridiplantae; phylum Streptophyta; class Magnoliopsida; order Fabales; family Fabaceae; genus Glycine; species Glycine soja. The sequence goes on from NC_041008.1 coordinate 34,476,750, forward strand.
CTTAGGCAATCATAAAGCATAGCTCCAAACTCTTTGGGTGGAGGATGCATGAAAAGCGCCAGGCAATGACATTCATGGGGATCCGAGAAAAAGTGGAAAATGGAGAATTGGCGAACAGCGCTAGGCAAAGACATCCGCGGGGCTCCAGACTCGAAGATGGAGGACACATGAAGAGCGCTAGGCAAAGACATTCATGGGGCTCCGAAAAAAGTGGAGAATGGAGGATTGCACTAGAGGGTCCACACTTAGGCAATCATGAAGCATAGCTCCAAACTCGAAGGTGGAGGACACATGAACAGCACTAGGCAATGACATTCGCGGGGCTCCAGACTTGAAGGTGGAGGACCCATGAACAGCGCTAGGCAATGACATTCATGGGGCTCCGAAAAAAGTGGAGAATGGAGGATTGCACTAGAGGGTCCACACTTAGGCAATCATGAAGCATAGCTCCAAACTCTTTGGGTGGAGGATGCATGAACAACGCTAGGCAATGACATTCATGGGGCTCCGAAAAAAAGTGGAGAATGGAGAATTGGTGAACAGCGCTAGGCAATGACATTCGCGGGGCTCCAGACTCGAAGGTGGAGGACACATGAACAACGCTAGGCAATGACATTCATGGGGCTCCGAAAAAAGTGGAGAATGGAGGATTGCACTAGAGGGTCCACACTTAGGCAATCATGAAGCATAGCTCCAAACACTTTGGGTGGAGGATGCATGAACAACGCTAGGCAATGACATTCATGGGACTCCGAAAAAAGTGGAGAATGGAGGATTGCACTAGAGGGTCCACACTTAGGCAATCATGAAGCATAGCTCCAAACTCTTTGGGTGGAGGATGAACGAACAGCGCTAGGCAATGACATTCATGGGGCTCCGAATGAAAGTGGAGAATGGAGAATTGGAGAACAACGCTAGGCAATGACATTCGCGGGGCTCCAGACTCGACGGTGGAGAACACATGAACAGCGCTAGGCAATGACATTCATGGGGCTCCGAATAAAAGTGGAGAATGGAGAATTGGCGAACAGTGCTAGGCAATGACATTCGCGGGGCTTAAGACTCGAAGGTGGAGGACACATGAACAGCGCTAGGCAATGACATTCTTCGGGCTCCGAAAAATGAGGAGAATGGAGGATTGCACTAGAGGGTCCACACTTAGGCAATCATAAAGCATAGCTCCAAACTCTTTGGGTGGAGGATGCATGAACAGCGCCAGGCAATGACATTCATGGGGATCCGAGAAAAAGTGGAAAATGGAGAATTGGCAAACAGCGCTAGGCAAAGACATCCGTGGGGCTCCAGACTCGAAGATGGAGGACACATGAAGAGCGCTAGGCAAAGACATTCATGGGGCTCCGAAAAAAGTGGAGAATGGAGGATTGCACTAGAGGGTCCACACTTAGGCAATCATGAAGCATATCTCCAAACTCGAAGGTGGAGGACACATGAACAGCACTTGGCAATGACATTCGCGGGGCTCCAGACTTGAAGGTGGACGACCCATGAACAGCGCTAGGCAATGACATTCATGGGGCTCCGAAAAAAGTGGAGAATGGAGGATTGCACTAGAGGGTCCACACTTAGGCAATCATGAAGCATAGCTCCAAACTCTTTGGGTGGAGGATGAACGAACAGCGCTAGGCAATGACATTCATGGGGCTCCGAATGAAAGTGGAGAATGGAGAATTGGAGAACAACGCTAGGCAATGACATTCGCGGGGCTCCAGACTCGACGGTGGAGAACACATGAACAGCGCTAGGCAATGACATTCATGGGGCTCCGAATAAAAGTGGAGAATGGAGAATTGGCGAACAGTGCTAGGCAATGACATTCGCGGGGCTTAAGACTCGAAGGTTGAGGACACATGAACAGCGCTAGGCAATGACATTCTTCGGGCTCCGAAAAAAGAGGAGAATGGAGGATTGCACTAGAGGGTCCACACTTAGGCAATCATAAAGCATAGCTCCAAACTCTTTGGGTGGAGGATGCATGAACAGCGCCAGGCAATGACATTCATGGGGATCCGAGAAAAAGTGGAAAATGGAGAATTGGCGAACAGCGCTAGGCAAAGACATCCGTGGGGCTCCAGACTCGAAGATGGAGGACACATGAAGAGCGCTAGGCAAAGACATTCATGGGGCTCTGAAAAAAGTGGAGAATGGAGGATTGCACTAGAGGGTCCACACTTAGGCAATCATGAAGCATATCTCCAAACTCGAAGGTGGAGGACACATGAACAGCACTAGGCAATGACATTCGCGGGGCTCCAGACTTGAAGGTGGAGGACCCATGAACAGCGCTAGGCAATGACATTCATGGGGCTCCGAAAAAAGTGGAGAATGGAGGATTGCACTAGAGGGTCCACACTTAGGCAATCATGAAGCATAGCTCCAAACTCTTTGGGTGGAGGATGAATGAACAACGCTAGGCAATGACATTCGCGGGGCTTAAGACTCGAAGGTGGAGGACACATGAACAGCGCTAGGCAATGACATTCTTGGGGCTCCGAAAAAAGAGGAGAATGGAGGATTGCACTAGAGGGTCCACACTTAGGCAATCATAAAGCATAGCTCCAAACTCTTTGGGTGGAGGATGCATGAACAGCGCCAGGCAATGACATTCATGGGGATCCGAGAAAAAGTGGAAAATGGAGAATTGGTGAACAGCGCTAGGCAAAGACATCCGCAGGGCTACAGACTCGAAGATGGAGGACACATGAAGAGCGCTAGGCAAAGACATTCATGGGGCTCCGAAAAAAGTGGAGAATGGAGGATTGCACTAGAGGGTCCACACTTAGGCAATCATGAAGCATAGCTCCAAACTCGAAGGTGGAGGACACATGAACAGCACTAGGCAATGACATTCGCGGGGCTCTGAAAAAATATGGAGAATGGAGGATTGCACTAGAGGGTCCACACTTAGGCAATCATGAAGCATAGCTCCAAACACTTTGGGTGGAGGACACATGAACAGCGCTAGGCAATGACATTCATGGGGCTCCGAAAAAATATGGAGAATGGAGGATTGCACTAGAGGGTCCACACTTAGGCAATCATGAAGCATAGCTCCAAACACTTTGGGTGGAGGATGCATGAACAGCGCTAGGCAATGACATTCATGGGGCTCCAAATAAAAGTGGAGAATGGAGACTTGGCGAACAGCGCTAGGCAATGACATTCGCGGGGCTCCAGACTGGAAGGTGGAGGACACATGAACAGCGCTAGGCAATGACATTCACGGGGCTCCGAAAAAAAGTGGAGAATAGAGGATTGCACTAAAGGGTCCACACTTAGGCAATCATGAAGCATTGCTCCAAACTCGAAGGTGGAGGACACATGAACAGCGCTAGGCAATGACATTCATGGGGCTCTGAATAAAAGTGGAGAATGGAGAATTGGCGAAAAGCGCTAGGCAATGACATTCGTGGGGCTCCAGACTCGAAGGTGGAGCACACATGAACAGCGCTAGGCAATGACATTCATGGGGCTCCAAAAAAAGTGGTGAATGGAGGATTGCACTAGAGGGTCCACACTTAGGCAATCATGAAGCATAACCCCCAACTCTTTGGGTGGAGGATGCTTGAACAGCGCTAGGCAATGACATTCAAAGGGCTCCGAATAAAAGTGGAGAATCGAGAATTGGAGATTAGCGCTAGGCAATGACATTCGCAGGGCTCTAGAGTCGAAGGTGAAGGACACATGAACAACGCTAGGCAATGACATTCATGGGGCTCCGAAAAAAAGTGGAGAATGGAGGATTGCACTAGAGGGTCCACACTTAGGCAATCATGAAGCATAGCTCCAAACTCTTTTGGTGGAAAATGCATGAACAACGCTAGGCAATGACCTTCATGGGGTTCCGAAAAAAAGTGGAGAATGGAGAATTGGCGAACAGCGCTAGGCAATGACATTCGCGGGGCTCCAGACTCGAAGGTGGAGGACACATGAACAACGCTAGGCAATGACATTCATGGGGCTCCGAAAAAAGTGGAGAATGGAGGATTGCACTAGAGGGTCCACACTTAGGCAAACATGAAGCATAGCTCCAAACACTTTGGGTGGAGGATGCATGAACAGCGCTAGGCAATGACATTCATGGGGCTCCAAATAAAAGTGGAGAATTTAGAATTGGCGAACAGCGCTAGGCAATGACATTCGCGGGGCTCCAGACTCGAAGTCGGAGGACACATGAACAGCGCTAGGCAATGACATTCATGGGGCTCCGAAAAAATATGGAGAATGGAGGATTGCACTAGAGGGTCCACACTTAGGCAATCATGAAGCATAGCTCCAAACTCAAAGGTGGAGGACACATGAACAGCGCTAGCCAATGACATTCATGGGGCTCCGAATAAAAGTGGAGAATGGAGAATTGGCGAACAGCGCTAGGCAATGACATTCGCGGGGCTCCAGACTCGAAGGTGGAGGACACATGAACAGCGCTAGGCAATGACATTCACGGGGCTCCGAAAAAAAGTGGAGAATAGAGGATTGCACTAAAGGGTCCAGACTTAGGCAATCATGAAGCATTGCTCCAAACACGAAGGTGGAGGACACATGAACAGCGCTAGGCAATGACATTCAAGGGGCTCCGAAAAAAAGTGGAGAACGGAGAATTGGCGAACAGCGCTAGGCAATGACATTCGCGGGGCTCTAGAGTTAAGGTGGAGGACACATGAACAGCGCTAGGCAATGACTTTCATGGGGCTCCGAAAAAAGTGGAGAATGGAGGATTGCACTAGAGGGTCCACACTTAGGCATTCATGAAGCATAGCTCCAAACTCTTTTGGTGGAGGTTGCATGAACAACGCTAGGCAATGACCTTCATGGGGCTCCGAAAAAAAGTGGAGAATGGGAATTGGCGAACAGCGCTAGGCAATGACATTCGCGGGGCTCCAGGCTCGAAGGTGGAGGACACATGAACAACGCTAGGCAATGACATTCATGGGGCCCCGAAAAAGGTGGAGAATGGAGGATTGCACTAGAGGGTCCACACTTAGGCAATCATGAAGCATAGCTCCAAACACTTTGGGTGGAGGATGCATGAACAGCGCTAGGCAATGACATTCATGGGGCTCCAAATAAAAGTGGAGAATGGAGAATTGGCGAACAGCGCTAGGCAATGACATTCGCGGGGCTCCAGACTCGAAGGTGGAGGACACATGAACAGCGCTAGGCAATGACATTCATGGGGCTCCGAAAAAATATGGAGAATGGAGAATTGCACTAGAGGGTCCACACTTAGGCAATCATGAAGCATAGCTCCAAACTCAAAGGTGGAGGACACATGAACAGCGCTAGCCAATGACATTCATGGGGCTCCGAATAAAAGTGGAGAATGGAGAATTGGCGAACAGCGCTAGGCAATGACATTCGCGGGGCTCCAGACTCGAAGGTGGAGGACACATGAACAGCAATAGGGAATGACATTCACGGGGCTCCGAAAAAAAGTGGAGAATGGAGGATTGCACTAAAGGGTCCACACTTAGGCAATCATGAAGCATTGCTCCAAACTCGAAGGTGGAGGACACATGAACAGCGGTAGGCAATGACATTCATGGGGCTCCGAATAAAAGTGGAGAATGGAGGATTGCACTAGAGGGTCCACACTTAGGCAATCATGAAGCATAGCTCCAAACTCGAAGGTGGAGGACACATGAACAGCGCTAGGCAATGACATTCACGGGGCTCCGAAAAAAAGTGGAGAATGGAGGATTGCACTAGAGGGTCCACACTTAGGCAATCATGAAGCATAGCTCCAAACTCGAAGGTGGAGGACACATGAACAGCACTAGGCAATGACATTCGCGGGGCTCCAGACTTGAAGGTGGAGGACCCATGAACAGCGCTAGGCAATGACATTCAAGGGGCTCCGAAAAAAGTGGAGAATGGAGGATTGCACTAGAGGGTCCACACTTAGGCAATCATGAAGCATAGCTCCAAACTCTTTGGGTGGAGGATGCATGAACAACGCTAGGCAATGACATTGATGGGGCTCCGAAAAAAAGTGGAGTTTGGAGAATTGGCGAACAGCGCTAGGCAATGACATTCGCGGGGCTCCAGACTCGAAGGTGGAGGACACATGAACAATGCTAGGCAATAACATGCATGGGGCTCCGAAAAAAGTGGAGAATGGAGGATTGCACTAGAGGGTCCACACTTAGGCAATCATGAAGCATAGCTCCAAACACTTTGGGTGGAGGATGCATGAACAGCGTTAGGCAATGACATTCATGGGGCTCCAAAAAAAGTGGTGAATGGAGGATTGCACTACAGGGTCCACACTTAGGCAATCATGAAGCATAGCTCCAAACTCGAAGGTGGAGGACACATGAACAGCGCTAGGCAATGACATTCGCGGGGCTCCAGACTCGAAGGTGGAGGACACATGAACAGCGCTAGGCAATGACATTCACGGGGCTCCGAAAAAAAGTGGAGAATAGAGGATTGCACTAAAGGGTCCACACTTAGGCAATCATGAAGCATTGCTCCAAACTCGAAGGTGGAGGACACATGAACAGCGCTAGGCAATGACATTCATGGGGCTATGAATAAAAGTGGAGAATGGAGAATTGGCGAACAGCGCTAGGCAATGACATTCGTGGGGCTCCAGACTCGAAGGTGGAGCACACATGAACAGCGCTAGGCAATGACATTCATGGGGCTCCAAAAAAAGTGGTGAATGGAGGATTGCACTAGAGGGTCCACACTTAGGCAATCATGAAGCATAACCCCCAACTCTTTGGGTGGAGGATGCTTGAACAGCGCTAGGCAATGACATTCAAAGGGCTCCGAATAAAAGTGGAGAATGGAGAATTGGAGATTAGCGCTAGGCAATGACATTCGCAGGGCTCTAGAGTCGAAGGTGGAGGACACATGAACAACGCTAGGCAATGACATGCATGGGGCTCCGAAAAAAAGTGGAGAATGGAGGATTGCACTAGAGGGTCCACACTTAGGCAATCATGAAGCATAGCTCCAAACTCTTTTGTTGGAGGATGCATGAACAGCGCTAGGCAATGACATTCAAGGGGCTCCGAAAAAAAGTGGAGAACGGAGAATTGGCGAACAGCGCTAGGCAATGACATTCGCGGGGCTCTAGAGTTAAGGTGGAGGACACAAGAACAGCGCTAGGCAATGACATTCATGGGGCTCCGAAAAAAGTGGAGAATGGAGGATTGCACTAGAGGGTCCACACTTAGGCATTCATGAAGCATAGCTCCAAACTCTTTTGGTGGAGGATGCATGAACAACGCTAGGCAATGACCTTCATGGGGCTCCGAAAAAAAGTGGAGAATGGAGAATTGGCGAACAGCGCTAGGCAATGACATTCGCGGGGCTCCAGACTCGAAGGTGGAGGACACATGAACAACGCTAGGCAATGACATTGATGGGGCTCCGAAAAAAGTGGAGAATGGAGGATTGCACTAGAGGGTGCACACTTAGGCAATCATGAAGCATAGCTCCAAACACTTTGGGTGGAGGATGCATGAACAGCGCTAGGCAATGACATTCGCGGGGCTCCAGACTCGAAGGTGGAGGACACATGAACAGCAATAGGGAATGACATTCACGGGGCTCCGAAAAAAAGTGGAGAATGGAGGATTGCACTAAAGGGTCCACACTTAGGCAATCATGAAGCATTGCTCCAAACTCGAAGCTGGAGGACACATGAACAGCGGTAGGCAATGACATTCATGGGGCTCCGAATAAAAGTGGAGAATGGAGGATTGCACTAGAGGGTCCACACTCAGGCAATCATGAAGCATAGCTCCAAACTCGAAGGTGGAGGACACATGAACAGCGCTAGGCAATGACATTCATGGGGCTCCGAAAAAAAGTGGAGAATGGAGGATTGCACTAGAGGGTCCACACTTAGGCAATCATGAAGCATAGCTCCAAACTCGAAGGTGGAGGACACATGAACAGCACTAGGCAATGACATTCGCGGGGCTCCAGACTTGAAGGTGGAGGACCCATGAACAGCGCTAGGCCATGACATTCAAGGGGCTCCGAAAAAAGTGGAGAATGGAGGATTGCACTAGAGGGTCCACACTTAGGCAATCATGAAGCATAGCTCCAAACTCTTTGGGTGGAGGATGCATGAACAACGCTAGGCAATGACATTGATGGGGCTCCGAAAAAAAGTGGAGTTTGGAGAATTGGCGAACAGCGCTAGGCAATGACATTCGCGGGGCTCCAGACTCGAAGGTGGAGGACACATGAACAATGCTAGGCAATAACATTCATGGGGCTCCGAAAAAAGTGGAGAATGGAGGATTGCACTAGAGGGTCCACACTTAGGCAATCATGAAGCATAGCTCCAAACACTTTGGGTGGAGGATGCATGAACAGCGCTAGGCAATGACATTCATGGGGCTCCAAAAAAAGTGGTGAATGGAGGATTGCACTACAGGGTCCACACTTAGGCAATCATGAAGCATAGCTCCAAACTCGAAGGTGGAGGACACATGAACAGCGCTAGGCAATGACATTCGCGGGGCTCCAGACTCGAAGGTGGAGGACACATGAACAGCGCTAGGCAATGACATTCACGGGGCTCCGAAAAAAAGTGGAGAATAGAGGATTGCACTAAAGGGTCCACACTTAGGCAATCATGAAGCATTGCTCCAAACTCGAAGGTGGAGGACACATGAACAGCGCTAGGCAATGACATTCATGGGGCTATGAATAAAAGTGGAGAATGGAGAATTGGCGAACAGCGCTAGGCAATGACATTCGTGGGGCTCCAGACTCGAAGGTGGAGCACACATGAACAGCGCTAGGCAATGACATTCATGGGGCTCCAAAAAAAGTGGTGAATGGAGGATTGCACTAGAGGGTCCACACTTAGGCAATCATGAAGCATAACCCCCAACTCTTTGGGTGGAGGATGCTTGAACAGCGCTAGGCAATGACATTCAAAGGGCTCCGAATAAAAGTGGAGAATGGAGAATTGGAGATTAGCGCTAGGCAATGACATTCGCAGGGCTCTAGAGTCGAAGGTGGAGGACACATGAACAACGCTAGGCAATGACATTCATGGGGCTCCGAAAAAAAGTGGAGAATGGAGGATTGCACTAGAGGGTCCACACTTAGGCAATCATGAAGCATAGCTCCAAACTCTTTTGTTGGAGGATGCATGAACAGCGCTAGGCAATGACATTCAAGGGGCTCCGAAAAAAAGTGGAGAACGGAGAATTGGCGAACAGCGCTAGGCAATGACATTCGCGGGGCTCTAGAGTTAAGGTGGAGGACACAAGAACAGCGCTAGGCAATGACATTCATGGGGCTCCGAAAAAAGTGGAGAATGGAGGATTGCACTAGAGGGTCCACACTTAGGCATTCATGAAGCATAGCTCCAAACTCTTTTGGTGGAGGATGCATGAACAACGCTAGGTAATGACCTTCATGGGGCTCCGAAAAAAAGTGGAGAATGGAGAATTGGCGAACAGCGCTAGGCAATGACATTCGCGGGGCTCCAGACTCGAAGGTGGAGGACACATGAACAACGCTAGGCAATGACATTCATGGGGCTCCGAAAAAAGTGGAGAATGGAGGATTGCACTAGAGGGTCCACACTTAGGCAATCATGAAGCATAGCTCCAAACACTTTGGGTGGAGGATGCATGAACAGCGCTAGGCAATGACATTCATGGGGCTCCAAATAAAAGTGGAGAATGGAGAATTGGCGAACAGCGCTAGGCAATGACATTCGCGGGGCTCCAGTCTCGAAGGTGGAGGACACATGAACAGCGCTAGGCAATGACATTCATGGGGCTCCGAAAAAATATGTAGAATGGAGGATTGCACTAGAGGGTCCACACTTAGGCAATCATGAAGCATAGCTCCAAACTCGAAGGTGGAGGACACATGAACAGCGCTAGGCAATGACATTCATGGGGCTCCGAATAAAAGTGGAGAATGGAGAATTGGCGAACAGCGCTAGGCAATGACATTCGCGGGTCTCCAGTCTCGAAGGTGGAGGACACATGAACAGCGCTAGGCAATGACATTCACGGGGCTCCGAAAAAAAGTGGGGAATGGAGGATTGCACTATAGGGTCCACACTTAGGCAATCATGAAGCATTGCTCCAAACTCGAAGGTGGAGGACACATGAACAGCGCTAGGCAATGACATTCATGGGGCTCCGAATAAAAGTGGAGAATGGAGGATTGCACTAGAGGGTCCACACTTAGGCAATCATGAAGCATAGCTCCAAACTCGAAGGTGGAGGACACATGAACAGCGCTAGGCAATGACATTCATGGGGCTCCGAATAAAAGTGGAGAATGGAGAATTGGCTAACAGCGCTAGGCAATGACATTCGTGGGGCTCCAGACTCGAAGGTGGAGCACACATGAACAGCGCTAGGCAATGACATTCATGGGGCTCCAAAAAAAGTGGTGAATGGAAGATTGCACTAGAGGGTCCACACTTAGGCAATCAAGAAGCTTAGCTCCAAACTTGAAGGTGGAGGACCCATGAACAGCGCTAGGCAATGACATTCATGGGGCTCCGAATAAAAGTGGAGAATGGAGGATTGCACTAGAGGGTCCACACTTAGGCAATCATGAAGCATAGCTCCAAACTTGAAGGTGGAGGACACATGAACAGCGCTAGGCAATGACATTCATGGGGCTCCAAATAAAAGTGGGGAATGGAGAATTGGCGAATAGAGCTAGGCGATGACATTCGCGGGGCTCCAGACTCGAAGGTGGAGGACACATGAACAACGCTAGGCAATGACATTCATGGGGCTCCGAAAAAAGTGGAGAATGGAGGATTGCCCTAGAGGGTCCACACTTAGGCAATCAAGAAGCTTAGCTCCAAACTCTTTGGGTTGAGGATGAATGAACAGCGCTTGGCAATGACATTCATGGGGCTTCGAATAAAAGTGGAGAATGGAGAATTGGCGAATAGCGGTAGGCAATCACATTCGCGGGGCTCCAGACTCGAAGGTGGAGGACACATGAACAGCGCTAGGCAATGACCTTCATGGGGCTCCGAAAAAAAGTGGAGAATGGAGGATTGCACTAAAGGGTCCACACTTAGGCAATCATGAAGCATAGCTCAAAACACGAAGGTGGAGGACACATGAACAGCGCTAGGCAATGACATTCATGGGGCTCCGAATAAAAGTGGAGAATGGAGAATTGGCGAACAGCGCTAGGCATTGACATTCGTGGGGCTCCAGACTCGAAGGTGGAGGACACATGAACAGCGCTAGGCAATGACATTCATGGGGCTCCGAAAAAAGTGGAGAATGGAGGATTGCACTAGAGGGTCCACACTTAGGCAATCATGAAGCATAGCTCCAAACTCTTTGGGTGGAGGATGCATGAACAGCTCTAGGCAATGACATTCATGGGGCTCCGAAAAAAAGTGGAGAATGGAGGATTGCACTAGAGGGTCCACACTTAGGCAATCATGAAGCATAGCTCCAAACTCTTTGGGTGGAGGATGCATGAACAGCTCTAGGCAATGACATTCATGGGGCTCCGAATAGAAGTGGAGAATGGAGAATTGGCGAATAGCGCTAGGCAATCACATTCGCGGGGCTCCAGACTCGAACCTGGAGGACACATGAACAGCGCTAGGCAATGACATTCATGGGGCTCCGAAAAAAAGTGGAGAATGGAGGATTGCACTAGAGGGTCCACACTAGGCAATCATGAAGCATAGCTCTAAACTTGAAGGTGGAGGACACATGAACAGCGCTAGGCAATGACATTCATGGGGCTCCGAATACAAGTGGGGAATGGAGAATTGGCGAACAGCGCTAGGCGATGACATTCGCGGGGCTCCAGACTCGAAGGTGGAGGACACATGAACAGCGCTAGGCAATGACATTCATGGGGCTCCGAATGAAAGTGGAGAATGGAGAATTGGCGAACAGCGCTAGGCAATGACATTCGCGGGGCTCCAGACTCGACGGTGGAGAACACATGAACAGCGCAAGGCAATGAGATTCATGGGGCTCCGAATAAAAGTGGAGAATGGAGAATTGGCGAACAGTGCTAGGCAATGACATTCGCGGGGCTCCAGACTCGAAGGTGGAGGACACATGAACAGCGCTAGGCAATGACATTCCTGGGGCTCCGAAAAAAGTGGAGAATGGAGCATTGCACTAGAGGGTCCACACTTAGGCAATCATGAAGCATAGCTCCAAACTCTTTGGGTGGAGGATGAATGAACAGCGCTAGGCAATGACATTCAAGGGGCTCCGAATAGAAGTGGAGAATGGAGAATTGGCGAATAGCGCTAGACAATCACATTCTCGGGGCTCCAGACTCGAACGTGGAGGACACATGAACAGCGCTAGGCAATGACATTCATGGGTCTCCGAATAAAAGTGGAGAATGGAGAATTGGCGTATAGAGCTAGGCAATCACATTCGCGGGGCTCCAGACTCGAAGGTGGAGGACACATGAACAGCGCTAGGCAATGACATTCATGGGGCTCCGAAAAAAGTGGAGAATGGAGGATTGCACTAGAGGGTCCACACGTAGGCAATCATGAAGCATAGCTCCAAACTCTTTGGGTGGAGGATGAATGAACAGCGCTAGGCAATGACATTCATGGGTCTCCGAATAAAAGTGGAGAATGGAGAATTGGCGAACAGCGCTAGGCAATGACATTCACGGGGCTCCAGACTCGAAGGTGGAGGACACATGAACAGCGCTAGGCAATGACATTCATGGGGCTCCGAAAAAAGTGGAGAATGGAGCATTGCACTAGAGGGTCCACACTTAGGCAATCATGAAGCATAGCTCCAAACTCTTTGGGTGGAGGATGCATGAACAGCGCTAGGCAATGACATTCATGGGGCTCCGAATAGAAGTGGAGAATGGAGAATTGGCGAATAGCGCTAGGCAATCACATTCGTGGGGCTCCAGACTCGAACGTGGAGGACACATGAACAGCGCTAGGCAATGACATTCATGGGGCTCCGAAAAAAAGTGGAGAATGGAGGATTGCACTAGAGGGTCCACACTAGGCAATCATGAAGCATAGCTCTAAACTTGAAGGTGGAGGACACATGAACAGCGCTAGGCAATGACATTCATGGGGCTCCGAATACAAGTGGGGAATGGAGAATTGGCGAACAGCGCTAGGCGATGACATTCGCGGGGCTCCAGACTCGAAGGTGGAGGACACATGAACAGCGCTAGGCAATGACATTCATGGGGCTCCGAATGAAAGTGGAGAATGGAGAATTGGCGAACAGCGCTAGGCAATGACATTCGCGGGGCTCCAGACTCGACGGTGGAGAACACATGAACAGCGCAAGGCAATGAGATTCATGGGGCTCCGAATAAAAGTGGAGAATGGAGAATTGGCGAACAGTGCTAGGCAATGATATTCGCGGGGCTCCAGACTCGAAGGTGGAGGACACATGAACAGCGCTAGGCAATGACATTCCTGGGGCTCCGAAAAAAGTGGAGAATGGAGCATTGCACTAGAGGGTCCACACTTAGGCAATCATGAAGCATAGCTCCAAACTCTTTGGGTGGAGGATGAATGAACAGCGCTAGGCAATGACATTCATGGGTCTCCGAATAAAAGTGGAGAATGGAGAATTGGCGAACAGCGCTAGGCAATGACATTCACGGGGCTCCAGACTCGAAGGTGGAGGACACATGAACAGCGCTAGGCAATGACATTCATGGGGCTCCGAAAAAAGTGGAGAATGGAGCATTGCACTAGAGGGTCCACACTTAGGCAATCATGAAGCATAGCTCCAAACTCTTTGGGTGGAGGATGCATGAACAGCGCTAGGCAATGACATTCATGGGGCTCCGAATAGAAGTGGAGAATGGAGAATTGGCGAATAGCGCTAGGCAATCACATTCGTGGGGCCCCAGACTCGAACGTGGAGGACACATGAACAGCGCTAGGCAATGACATTCATGGGGCTCCGAAAAAAAGTGGAGAATGGAGGATTGCACTAGAGGGTCCACACTAGGCAATCATGAAGCATAGCTCTAAACTTGAAGGTGGAGGACACATGAACAGCGCTAGGCAATGACATTCATGGGGCTCCGAATACAAGTGGGGAATGGAGAATTGGCGAACAGCGCTAGGCGATGACATTCGCGGGGCTCCAGACTCGATGGTGGAGAACCCATGAACAGCGCAAGGCAATGAGATTCATGGGGCTCCGAATAAAAGTGGAGAATGGAGAATTGGCGAACAGTGCTAGGCAATGACATTCGCGGGGCTCCAGACTCGAAGGTGGAGGACACATGAACAGCGCTAGGCAATGACATTCTTGGGGCTCCGAAAAAAGTGGAGAATGGAGCATTGCAGTAGAGGGTCCACACTTAGGCAATCATGAAGCATAGCTCCAAACTCTTTGGGTGGAGGATGAATGAACAGCGCTAGGCAATGACATTCATGGGGCTCCGAATAGAAGTGGAGAATGGAGAAATTGCGAATAGCGCTAGGCAATCACATTCGCGGGGCTCCAGACTCGAACGTGGAGGACACATGAACAGCGCTAGGCAATGACATTCATGGGGCTCCGCAAAAAAGTGGAGAATGGAGGATTGCACTAGAGGGTCCTCACTTAGGCAATCATGAAGCATAGCTCCAAACTCGAAGGTGGAGGACACATGAACAGTGCTAGGCAATGACATTCATGGGGCTCCGAAAAAAGTGGAGAATGGAGGATTGCACTAGAGGGTCCACACTTAGGCAATAATGAAGCATAGCTCCAAACTTGAAGGTGGAGGACACATGAACAGCGCTAGGCAATGACATTCATGGGGCTCCGAATAAAAGTGGAGAATGGAGAATTAGCGAACAGTGCTAGGCAATGACATTCGTGGGGCTCCAGACTCGAAGGTGGAGGACACATGAATAGCGCTAGGCAATGACATTCATGGGGTTCCGAAAAAAGTGGAGAATGGAGGATTGCACTTGAGGGTCCACACCTAGGCAATCAAGAAGCTTAGCTCCAAACTCTTTGGGTGGAGGATGAATGAACAGCGCTTGGCAATGACATTCATGGGTCTCCGAATAAAAGTGGAGAATGGAGAATTGGCGTATAGAGCTAGGCAATCACATTCGCGGGGCTCCAGACTCGAAGGTGGAGGACACATGAACAGCGCTAGGCAATGACCTTCATGGGGCTCCAAAAAAAAGTGGAGAATGGAGGATTGCACTAAAGGGTCCACACTTAGGCAATCATGAAGCATAGCTCAAAACACGAAGGTGGAGGACACATGAACAGCGCTAGGCAATGACATTCATGGGGCTCCGAATAAAAGTGGAGAATGGAGAATTGGCGAACAGCGCTAGGCATTGACATTCGTGGGGCTCCAGACTCGAAGGTGGAGGACACATGAAAAGCGCTAGGCAATGACATTCATGGGGCTCCGAAAAAAGTGGAGAATGGAGGATTGCACTAGAGGGTCCACACTTAGGCAATCATGAAGCATAGCTCCAAACTCTTTGGGTGGAGGATGCATGAACAGCGCTAGGCAATGACATTCATGGGGCTCCGAATAGAAGTGGAGAATGGAGAATTGGCGAATAGCGCTAGGCAATCACATTCGCGGGGCTCCAGACTCGAACGTGGAGGACACATGAACAGCGCTAGGCAATGACATTCATGGGGCTCCGAAAAAAAGTGGAGAATGGAGGATTGCACTAGAGGGTCCACACTAGGCAATCATGAAGCATAGCTCTAAACTTGAAGGTGGCGGACACATGAACAGCGCTAGGCAATGACATTCATGGGGCTCCGAATACAAGTGGGGAATGAAGAATTGGCGAACAGCGCTAGGCGATGACATTCGCGGGGCTCCAGACTCGAAGGTGGAGGACACATGAACAGCGCTAGGCAATGACATTCATGGGGCTCCGAATGAAAGTGGAGAATGGAGAATTGGCGAACAGCGCTAGGCAATGACATTCGCGGGGCTCCAGACTCGACGGTGGAGAACACATGAACAGCGCAAGGCAATGAGATTCATGGGGCTCCGAATAAAAGTGGAGAATGGAGAATTGGCGAACAGTGCTAGGCAATGACATTCGCGGGGCTCCAGACTCGAAGGTGGAGGACACATGAACAGCGCTAGGCAATGACATTCTTGGGGCTCCGAAAAAAGTGGAGAATAGAGCATTGCACTAGAGGGTCCACACTTAGGCAATCATGAAGCATAGCTCCAAACTCTTTGGGTGGAGGATGAATGAACAGCGCTAGGCAATGACATTCAAGGGGCTCCGAATAGAAGTGGAGAATGGAGAATTGGTGAATAGCGCTAGACAATCACATTCTCGGGGCTCCAGACTCGAACGTGGAGGACACATGAACAGCGCTAGGCAATGACATTCATGGGGCTCCGCAAAAAAGTGGAGAATGGAGGATTGCACTAGAGGGTCCACACTTAGGCAATCATGAAGCATAGCTCCAAACTCGAAGGTGGAGGACACATGAACAGTGCTAGGCAATGACATTCATGGGGCTCCGAAAAAAGTGGAGAATGGAGGATTGCACTAGAGGGTCCACACTTAGGCAATAATGAAGCACAGCTCCAAACTTGAAGGTGGAGGACACATGAACAGCGCTAGGCAATGACATTCATGGGGCTCCGAATAAAAGTGGAGAATGGAGAATTAGCGAACAGTGTTAGGCAATGACATCCGCGGGGCTCCAGACTCGAAGATGGAGGACACATGAATAGCGCTAGGCAATGACATTCATGGGGCTCCGAAAAAAGTGGAGAATGGAGGATTGCACTTGAGGGTCCACACCTAGGCAATCAAGAAGCTTAGCTCCAAACTCTTTGGGTGGAGGATGAATGAACAGCGCCAGGCAATGACATTCATGGGTCTCCGAATAAAAGTGGAGAATGGAGAATTGGCGTATAGAGCTAGGCAATCACATTCGCGGGGCTCCAGACTCGAAGGTGGAGGACACATGAACAGCGCTAGGCAATGACATTCATGGGGCTCCGAAAAAAGTGGAGAATGGAGGATTGCACTAGAGGGTCCACACGTAGGCAATCATGAAGCATAGCTCCAAACTCTTTGGGTGGAGGATGAATGAACAGCGCTAGGCAATGACATTCATGGGTCTCCGAATAAAAGTGGAGAATG